>NC_092720.1:145422545-145602045 GCF_047496885.1 Scyliorhinus torazame | reverse complement strand
GGCGTTAAGCATTTTGAGTAATTCGCCGATTGGTTTCAGAACGGCTTGCATGGAAATTTACTATTTTTTGCCAGACATTCATTGTGGGGAAAAAGGTGATTCTCTCGGCGTGTTAAGCATTTTGAGTAATTTGCCGATTGGTTTCAGAACGGCTTGCATTGAAATTTACTATTTTTTGCCAGACATTCATTGTGGGGAAAAAGGTGATTCTCTCGGCGTGTTAAGCATTTTGAGTAATTTGCCGATTGGTTTCAGAACGGCTTGCATGACAATTGACTATTTTTTGCCAGGCATTCATTGTGGAACAAAAGTGATTTTCTCGGCGCGTTCAGCATTTTGAGTAATTTGCCGATTGGTTTTAGAACGTCTTGCATCAAAATTAACAATTTTTTGCCAGACATTCATTGTGGGAAAAAATTGATTTTCTCGGCGCGTTCAGCATTTTGAGTAATTCGCCGATCGGTTTCAGAACGGCTTGCATGGAAATTTACTATTTTTTGCCTGACGTTCATTGTGGAACAAAAGTGATTTGCTCTGCGAGTTAAGCATTTTGAGTAATTTGCCGATTGGTTTCAGAACATCTTGCAAAATTAACTATTTTTTGCCTGACATTCATTGTGGATCAAAAGTGATTTTCTCGGCGCGTTAAGCATTTTGAGTAATTTGCCGATTGGTTTCAGAACTTCTTGCATCAAAATTAACTATTTTTTGCCTGACATTCATTGTGGGAAAAAAGTGATTGTCTCGGCGCGTTAAGCATTTTGAGTAATTCGCCGATCGGCTTCAGAACGGCTTGCATGGAAATTTACTATTTTTTGCCTGACATTCATTGTGGAACAAAAGTGATTTTCTCTGCGAGTTAAGCATTTTGAGTAATTTGCCGATTGGTTTCAGAACTTCTTGCAAAATTAACTATTTTTTGCCTGACATTCATTGTGGATCAAAAGTGATTTTCTCGGCGGGTTAAGCATTTTGAGTAATTTGCCGATTGGTTTCAGAACGGCTTGCATTGAAATTAACTATTTTGTGCCAGGCATTCGTTGTGGAACAAAAGTGATTTTCTCGGCGCGTTGAGCATTTTGAGTAATTTGCCGATTGGTTTCAGAACGGCTTGCATTGAAATTAACTATTTTGTGCCAGGCAGTCGTTGTGGAACAAAAGTGATTTTCTCGGCGCGTTCAGCATTTTGAGTAATTTGCCGATAGGTTTCAGAACGGCTTGCATTGAAATTATCTATTTTTTGACAGACATTCATTGTGGAACAAAAGTCATTTCTGGGCGAGCTAAGCATTTTGAGTCATTTGCCGGTTGGTTTCAGAACGGCTTGCATTGAAATTTACTACTTTTTGCCAGACACTCATTGTCGGAAAAAAGTGATTTTCTCGGCGCGTTAAGCATTTTGAGTAATTTGCCAATTAGTTTCAGAACGGCTTGCATTGAAATTTACATTTTTTGCCAGACATTCATTGTGGGAAAAAAGTGAATTTCTCGGCGAGTTAAGCATTTTGAGTAATTTGCGGATTGGTTTCAGAACTTCTTGCATCAAAATTAACTATTTTTTGCCTGACATTCATTGTGGGAAAAAAGTGATTTTCTCGGCGCGTTCAGCATTTTGAGTAATTCGCCGATCGGTTTCAGAACGGCTTGCATGGAAATTTACTATTTTTTGCCTGACATTCATTGTGGAACAAATGTGATTTTCTCTGCGAGTTAAGCATTTTGAGTAATTTGCCGATTGGTTTCAGAACTTCTTGCAAAATTAACTATTTTTTGCCTGACATTCATTGTGGATCAAAAGTGATTTTCTCGGCGCGTTAAGCATTTTGAGTAATTTGCCGATTGGTTTCAGAGCGGCTTGCATTGACATTTACTATTTTTTGCCAGGCAATCATTGTGGAACAAAAGTGATTTTCTTGGCGAGTTAAGCATTTTGAGCAATTTGCCGATTGGTTTCCGAACGGCTTGCATTGAAATTTGCTATTTTTTTGCCAGACTTTCATTGTGGAACAAAAGTGATTTTCTCGACGAGTTAAGATTTTGACTAATTTGCCGATTGCTTTCAGAACGGCTTGCATTGTAATTCACTATTTTGTGCAAGGCATTCATTGTGGAACAAAAGTGATTTTCTCGGCGCGTTCAGCATTTTGAGTAATTTGCCGATTGGTTTCAGATCGGCTTGTTAAATGTTAACGCGCCGATTAAATGTTAATCGGCTTGTTAAAAATGTTAAACAACATTTACTGTTGTTTGCCAGACATTCATTGTGGAACAAAAGTGATTTTCTCGGCGTGTTAAGCATTTTGAGTAATTTGCCAATTGGTTTCAGATCGGCTTGCATTGAAATTTACTATTTTTTGCCAGACATTCATTGTCGGAAAAAAGTGATTTTCTCGGCGCGTTAAGCATTTGAGTAAATTGCCAATTAGTTTCAGAACGGCTTGCATTGAAATTTACATTTTTTGCCAGACATTCATTGTGGGAAAAAAGTGATTTTCTCGGGGCGTTAAGCATTTTGAGTAATTCGCCGATTGGTTTCAGAACGGCTTGCATGGAAATTTACTATTTTTTGCCAGACATTCATTGTGGGGAAAAAGGTGATTCTCTCGGCGTGTTAAGCATTTTGAGTAATTTGCCGATTGGTTTCAGAACGGCTTGCATTGAAATTTACTATTTTTTGCCAGACATTCATTGTGGGGAAAAAGGTGATTCTCTCGGCGTGTTAAGCATTTTGAGTAATTTGCCGATTGGTTTCAGAACGGCTTGCATGACAATTGACTATTTTTTGCCAGGCATTCATTGTGGAACAAAAGTGATTTTCTCGGCGCGTTCAGCATTTTGAGTAATTTGCCGATTGGTTTTAGAACGTCTTGCATCAAAATTAACAATTTTTTGCCAGACATTCATTGTGGGAAAAAATTGATTTTCTCGGCGCGTTCAGCATTTTGAGTAATTCGCCGATCGGTTTCAGAACGGCTTGCATGGAAATTTACTATTTTTTGCCTGACATTCATTGTGGAACAAAAGTGATTTGCTCTGCGAGTTAAGCATTTTGAGTAATTTGCCGATTGGTTTCAGAACATCTTGCAAAATTAACTATTTTTTGCCTGACATTCATTGTGGATCAAAAGTGATTTTCTCGGCGCGTTAAGCATTTTGAGTAATTTGCCGATTGGTTTCAGAACTTCTTGCATCAAAATTAACTATTTTTTGCCTGACATTCATTGTGGGAAAAAAGTGATTGTCTCGGCGCGTTAAGCATTTTGAGTAATTTGCCGATTGGTTTCAGAACGGCTTGCATTGACATTTACTATTTTTTGCCAGACAATCATTGTGGAACAAAAGTGATTTTCACGGCGAGTTAAGCATTTTGAGCAATTTGCGGATTGGTTTCCGAACGGCTTGCATTGAAATTTGCTATTTTTTGCCAGACTTTCATTGTGGAACAAAAGTGATTTTCTCGACGAGTTAAGATTTTGACTAATTTGCCGATTGCTTTCAGAACGTCTTGCATCAAAATTAACTATTTTTTGCCAGAAATTGAGTAATTTGCCAATTGGTTTCAGAACGGCTTGCATCACAATTGACTACTTTTTGCCAGGCATTCATTGTGGAACAAAAGTGATTTTCTCGGCGAGTTAAGCATTTTGAGTAATTTGCCGATTGGTTTCAGAACGGCTAGCATTAAAATTTACTATTTTTTGCCAGACATTCATTGTGGAACAAAAGTGATTTTCTCGGCGCGTTAGCATTTTGAGTAATTTGCCGATTGGTTTCAGAACGGCTTGCATCACAATTAACTATTTTGTGCCAGGCAGTCGTTGTGGAACAAAAGTGATTTTCTCGGCGCGTTCAGCATTTTGAGTAATTTGCCGATTGGTTTCAGAACGGCTTGCATTGAAATTATCTATTTTTTGACAGACATTCATTGTGGAACAAAAGTCATTTCTGGGCGAGCTAAGCATTTTGAGTCATTTGCCGATTGGTTTCAGAACGGCTTGCATTGAAATTTACTACTTTTTGCCAGACACTCATTGTCGGAAAAAAGTGATTTTCTCGGCGCGTTAAGCATTTTGAGTAATTTGCCAATTAGTTTCAGAACGGCTTGCATTGAAATTTACATTTTTTGCCAGACATTCATTGTGGGAAAAAAGTGAATTTCTCGGCGAGTTAAGCATTTTGAGTAATTTGCGGATTGGTTTCAGAACTTCTTGCATCAAAATTAACTATTTTTTGCCTGACATTCATTGTGGGAAAAAAGTGATTTTCTCGGCGCGTTCAGCATTTTGAGTAATTCGCCGATCGGTTTCAGAACGGCTTGCATGGAAATTTACTATTTTTTGCCTGACATTCATTGTGGAACAAAAGTGATTTGCTCTGCGAGTTAAGCATTTTGAGTAATTTGCCGATTGGTTTCAGAACTTCTTGCAAAATTAACTATTTTTTGCCTGACATTCATTGTGGATCAAAAGTGATTTTCTCGGCGCGTTAAGCATTTTGAGTAATTTGCCGATTGGTTTCAGAACTTCTTGCATCAAAATTAACTATTTTTTGCCTGACATTCATTGTGGGAAAAAAGTGATTGTCTCGGCGCGTTAAGCATTTTGAGTAATTTGCCGATTGGTTTCAGAACGGCTTGCATTGACATTTACTATTTTTTGCCAGACAATCATTGTGGAACAAAAGTGATTTTCACGGCGAGTTAAGCATTTTGAGCAATTTGCCGATTGGTTTCCGAACGGCTTGCATTGAAATTTGCTATTTTTTGCCAGACTTTCATTGTGGAACAAAAGTGATTTTCTCGACGAGTTAAGATTTTGACTAATTTGCCGATTGCTTTCAGAACGTCTTGCATCAAAATTAACTATTTTTTGCCAGAAATTGAGTAATTTGCCAATTGGTTTCAGAACGGCTTGCATCACAATTGACTATTTTTTGCCAGGCATTCATTGTGGAACAAAAGTGATTTTCTCGGCGAGTTAAGCATTTTGAGTAATTTGCCGATTGGTTTCAGAACGGCTAGCATTAAAATTTACTATTTTTTGCCAGACATTCATTGTGGAACAAAAGTGATTTTCTCGGCGCGTTAGCATTTTGAGTAATTTGCCGATTGGTTTCAGAACGGCTTGCATCACAATTAACTATTTTTTGCCAGACATTCATTGTGGGAAAAAAATGATTTTCTCGGCGCGTTCAGCATTTTGAGTAATTTGCCGATTGGTTTTAGAACGTCTTGCATCAAAATTAACTATTTTTTGCCAGACATTCATTGTGGGAGTAAAGTGATTTTCTCGGCGCGTTCAGCATTTTGAGTAATTCGCCGATCGGTTTCAGAACTTCTTGCAAAATTAACTATTTTTTGCCTGACATTCATTGTGGATCAAAAGTGATTTTCTCGGCGCGTTAAGCATTTTGAGTAATTTGCCGATTGGGTTCAGAACGGCTTGCATTGAAATTAACTATTTTGTGCCAGGCATTCGTTGTGGAACAAAAGTGATTTTCTCGGCGCGTTGAGCATTTTGAGTAATTTGCCGATTGGTTTCAGAACGGCTTGCATTGAAATTAACTATTTTGTGCCAGGCATTCGTTGTGGAACAAAAGTGATTTTCTCGGCGCGTTCAGCATTTTGAATAATTTGCCGATTGGTTTCAGAACGGCTTGCATTGAAATTATCTATTTTTTGACAGACATTCATTGTGGAACAAAAGTCATTTCTGGGCGAGCTAAGCATTTTGAGTCATTTGCCGATTGGTTTCAGAACGGCTTGCATTGAAATTATCTATTTTTTGACAGACACTCATTGTCGGAAAAAAGTGATTTTCTCGTCGCGTTAAGCATTTTGAGTAATTTGCCAATTAGTTTCTGAACGGCTTGCATTGAAATTTACATTTTTTGCCAGACATTCATTGTGGGAAAAAAGTGAATTTCTCGGCGAGTTAAGCATTTTGAGTAATTTGCGGATTGGTTTCAGAACTTCTTGCATCAAAATTAACTATTTTTGGCCTGACATTCATTGTGGGAAAAAAGTGATTTTCTCGGCGCGTTCAGCATTTTGAGTAATTCGCCGATCGGTTTCAGAACGGCTTGCATGGAAATTTACTATTTTTTGCCTGACATTCATTGTGGAACAAAAGTGATTTTCTCTGCGAGTTAAGCATTTTGAGTAATTTGCCGATTGGTTTCAGAACTTCTTGCAAAATTAACTATTTTTTGCCTGACATTCATTGTGGATCAAAAGTGATTTTCTCGGCGCGTTAAGCATTTTGAGTAATTTGCCGATTGGTTTCAGAACGGCTTGCATTGACATTTACTATTTTTTGCCAGACAATCATTGTGGAACAAAAGTGATTTTCTCGGCGAGTTAAGCATTTTGAGCAATTTGCCGATTGGTTTCCGAACGGCTTGCATTGAAATTTGCTATTTTTTTGCCAGACTTTCATTGTGGAACAAAAGTGACTTTCTCGACGAGTTAAGATTTTGACTAATTTGCCGATTGCTTTCAGAACGGCTTGCATTGTAATTCACTATTTTGTGCAAGGCATTCATTGTGGAACAAAAGTGATTTTCTCGGCGCGTTCAGCATTTTGAGTAATTTGCCGATTGGTTTCAGATCGGCTTGTTAAATGTTAACGCGCCGATTAAATGTTAATCGGCTTGTTAAAAATGTTAAACAACATTTACTGTTGTTTGCCAGACATTCATTGTGGAACAAAAGTGATTTTCTCGGCGTGTTAAGCATTTTGAGTAATTTGCCAATTGGTTTCAGATCGGCTTGCATTGAAATTTACTATTTTTTGCCAGACATTCATTGTCGGAAAAAAGTGATTTTCTCGGCGCGTTAAGCATTTTGAGTAATTTGCCAATTAGTTTGAGAACGGCTTGCATTGAAATTTACATTTTTTGCCAGACATTCATTGTGGGAAAAAAGTGATTTTCTCGGGGCGTTAAGCATTTTGAGTAATTCGCCGATCGGTTTCAGAACGGCTTGCATGGAAATTTACTATTTTTTGCCAGACATTCATTGTGTGAAAAAAGTGATTTTCTCGGCCCGTTAAGCATTTTGAGTAATTTGCCGATTGGTTTCAGAACGGCTTGCATTGAAATTTACTATTTTTTGCCAGACATTCATTGTGGGGAAAAAGGTGATTCTCTCGGCGAGTTAAGCATTTTGAGTAATTTGCCGATTGGTTTCAGAACGGCTTGCATGACAATTGACTATTTTTTGCCAGGCATTCATTGTGGAACAAAAGTGATTTTCTCGGCGCGTTCAGCATTTTGAGTAATTCGCCGATCGGTTTCAGAACGGCTTGCATGGAAATTTACTATTTTTTTCCAGACATTCATTGTGGGAAAAAAGTGATTTTCTCGGCGAGTTAAGCATTTTGAGCAATTTGCCGATTGGTTTCCGAATGGCTTGCATTGAAATTTACTATTTTTTGCCAGACATTCATTGTGGAACAAAAGTGATTTTCTCGGCGAGTTAAGCATTTTGAGTAATTTGCCGATTGGTTTCAGAACGACTTGCATCACAATTAACTATTTTTTGCCTGGCATTCATTGTGGAACAAAAGTGATTTTCTCGGCGAGTTAAGTTTTGAGTAATTTGCCGATTGCTTTCAGACCGTCTTGCATCAAAATTAAATATTTTTTGCCAGAAATTGAGTAATTTGCCGATTGGTTTCAGAACGGCTTGCATCACAATTGACTATTTTTTGCCTGGCATTCATTGTGGAACAAAAGTGATTTTCTCGGCGAGTTAAGCATTTTGAGTAATTTGCCGATTGGTTTCAGAACGGCTTGCATTCAAATTTACTATTTTTTGCCAGACATTTATCGTGGAACAAAAGTGATTTTCTCGGCGCGTTAATCATTTTGAGTAATTTGCCGATTGGTTTCAGAACGGCTTGCATCACAATTAACTATTTTTTGCCAGACATTCATTGTGGGAAAAAAATGATTTTCTCGGCGCGTTCAGCATTTTGAGTAATTTGCCGATTGGTTTTAGAACGTCTTGCATCAAAATTAACAATTTTTTGCCAGACATTCATTGTGGGAAAAAATTGATTTTCTCGGCGCGTTCAGCATTTTGAGTAATTCGCCGATCGGTTTCAGAACGGCTTGCATGGAAATTTACTATTTTTTGCCTGACATTCATTGTGGAACAAAAGTGATTTGCTCTGCGAGTTAAGCATTTTGAGTAATTTGCCGATTGGTTTCAGAACATCTTGCAAAATTAACTATTTTTTGCCTGACATTCATTGTGGATCAAAAGTGATTTTCTCGGCGCGTTAAGCATTTTGAGTAATTTGCCGATTGGTTTCAGAACTTCTTGCATCAAAATTAACTATTTTTTGCCTGACATTCATTGTGGGAAAAAAGTGATTTTCTCGGCGCGTTAAGCATTTTGAGTAATTTGCCGATTGGGTTCAGAACGGCTTGCATTGAAATTAACTATTTTGTGCCAGGCATTCGTTGTGGAACAAAAGTGATTTTCTCGGCGCGTTGAGCATTTTGAGCAATTTGCCGATTGGTTTCCGAACGGCTTGCATTGAAATTTGCTATTTTTTGCCAGACTTTCATTGTGGAACAAAAGTGATTTTCTCGACGAGTTAAGATTTTGACTAATTTGCCGATTGCTTTCAGAACGTCTTGCATCAAAATTAACTATTTTTTGCCAGAAATTGAGTAATTTGCCAATTGGTTTCAGAACGGCTTGCATCACAATTGACTATTTTTTGCCAGGCATTCATTGTGGAACAAAAGTGATTTTCTCGGCGAGTTAAGCATTTTGAGTAATTTGCCGATTGGTTTCAGAACGGCTAGCATTAAAATTTACTATTTTTTGCCAGACATTCATTGTGGAACAAAAGTGATTTTCTCGGCGCGTTAGCATTTTGAGTAATTTGCCGATTGGTTTCAGAACGGCTTGCATCACAATTAACTATTTTTTGCCAGACATTCATTGTGGGAAAAAAATGATTTTCTCGGCGCGTTCAGCATTTTGAGTAATTTGCCGATTGGTTTTAGAACGTCTTGCATCAAAATTAACTATTTTTTGCCAGACATTCATTGTGGGAGTAAAGTGATTTTCTCGGCGCGTTCAGCATTTTGAGTAATTCGCCGATCGGTTTCAGAACTTCTTGCAAAATTAACTATTTTTTGCCTGACATTCATTGTGGATCAAAAGTGATTTTCTCGGCGCGTTAAGCATTTTGAGTAATTTGCCGATTGGGTTCAGAACGGCTTGCATTGAAATTAACTATTTTGTGCCAGGCATTCGTTGTGGAACAAAAGTGATTTTCTCGGCGCGTTGAGCATTTTGAGTAATTTGCCGATTGGTTTCAGAACGGCTTGCATTGAAATTAACTATTTTGTGCCAGGCATTCGTTGTGGAACAAAAGTGATTTTCTCGGCGCGTTCAGCATTTTGAATAATTTGCCGATTGGTTTCAGAACGGCTTGCATTGAAATTATCTATTTTTTGACAGACATTCATTGTGGAACAAAAGTCATTTCTGGGCGAGCTAAGCATTTTGAGTCATTTGCCGATTGGTTTCAGAACGGCTTGCATTGAAATTATCTATTTTTTGACAGACACTCATTGTCGGAAAAAAGTGATTTTCTCGTCGCGTTAAGCATTTTGAGTAATTTGCCAATTAGTTTCTGAACGGCTTGCATTGAAATTTACATTTTTTGCCAGACATTCATTGTGGGAAAAAAGTGAATTTCTCGGCGAGTTAAGCATTTTGAGTAATTTGCGGATTGGTTTCAGAACTTCTTGCATCAAAATTAACTATTTTTGGCCTGACATTCATTGTGGGAAAAAAGTGATTTTCTCGGCGCGTTCAGCATTTTGAGTAATTCGCCGATCGGTTTCAGAACGGCTTGCATGGAAATTTACTATTTTTTGCCTGACATTCATTGTGGAACAAAAGTGATTTTCTCTGCGAGTTAAGCATTTTGAGTAATTTGCCGATTGGTTTCAGAACTTCTTGCAAAATTAACTATTTTTTGCCTGACATTCATTGTGGATCAAAAGTGATTTTCTCGGCGCGTTAAGCATTTTGAGTAATTTGCCGATTGGTTTCAGAACGGCTTGCATTGACATTTACTATTTTTTGCCAGACAATCATTGTGGAACAAAAGTGATTTTCTCGGCGAGTTAAGCATTTTGAGCAATTTGCCGATTGGTTTCCGAACGGCTTGCATTGAAATTTGCTATTTTTTTGCCAGACTTTCATTGTGGAACAAAAGTGACTTTCTCGACGAGTTAAGATTTTGACTAATTTGCCGATTGCTTTCAGAACGGCTTGCATTGTAATTCACTATTTTGTGCAAGGCATTCATTGTGGAACAAAAGTGATTTTCTCGGCGCGTTCAGCATTTTGAGTAATTTGCCGATTGGTTTCAGATCGGCTTGTTAAATGTTAACGCGCCGATTAAATGTTAATCGGCTTGTTAAAAATGTTAAACAACATTTACTGTTGTTTGCCAGACATTCATTGTGGAACAAAAGTGATTTTCTCGGCGTGTTAAGCATTTTGAGTAATTTGCCAATTGGTTTCAGATCGGCTTGCATTGAAATTTACTATTTTTTGCCAGACATTCATTGTCGGAAAAAAGTGATTTTCTCGGCGCGTTAAGCATTTTGAGTAATTTGCCAATTAGTTTGAGAACGGCTTGCATTGAAATTTACATTTTTTGCCAGACATTCATTGTGGGAAAAAAGTGATTTTCTCGGGGCGTTAAGCATTTTGAGTAATTCGCCGATCGGTTTCAGAACGGCTTGCATGGAAATTTACTATTTTTTGCCAGACATTCATTGTGTGAAAAAAGTGATTTTCTCGGCCCGTTAAGCATTTTGAGTAATTTGCCGATTGGTTTCAGAACGGCTTGCATTGAAATTTACTATTTTTTGCCAGACATTCATTGTGGGGAAAAAGGTGATTCTCTCGGCGAGTTAAGCATTTTGAGTAATTTGCCGATTGGTTTCAGAACGGCTTGCATGACAATTGACTATTTTTTGCCAGGCATTCATTGTGGAACAAAAGTGATTTTCTCGGCGCGTTCAGCATTTTGAGTAATTCGCCGATCGGTTTCAGAACGGCTTGCATGGAAATTTACTATTTTTTTCCAGACATTCATTGTGGGAAAAAAGTGATTTTCTCGGCGAGTTAAGCATTTTGAGCAATTTGCCGATTGGTTTCCGAATGGCTTGCATTGAAATTTACTATTTTTTGCCAGACATTCATTGTGGAACAAAAGTGATTTTCTCGGCGAGTTAAGCATTTTGAGTAATTTGCCGATTGGTTTCAGAACGACTTGCATCACAATTAACTATTTTTTGCCTGGCATTCATTGTGGAACAAAAGTGATTTTCTCGGCGAGTTAAGTTTTGAGTAATTTGCCGATTGCTTTCAGAACGACTTGCATTGAAATTAACTATTTTGTGCATTGTGGAACAAAAGTGATTTTCTCGGCGCGTTAAGCATTTTGAGTAATTTGCCGATTGGTTTCAGAACGGCTTGCATTGAAATTCATTATTTTTTGCCAGACATTCATTGTGGAACAAAAGTGATTTTCTCGGCGAGTTAAGATTTTGAGTAATTTGCCGATTGCTTTCAGACCGTCTTGCATCAAAATTAAATATTTTTTGCCAGAAATTGAGTAATTTGCCGATTGGTTTCAGAACGGCTTGCATCACAATTGACTATTTTTTGCCTGGCATTCATTGTGGAACAAAAGTGATTTTCTCGGCGAGTTAAGCATTTTGAGTAATTTGCCGATTGGTTTCAGAACGGCTTGCATTCAAATTTACTATTTTTTGCCAGACATTTATCGTGGAACAAAAGTGATTTTCTCGGCGCGTTAATCATTTTGAGTAATTTGCCGATTGGTTTCAGAACGGCTTGCATCGCAATTAACTATTTTTTGCCAGACATTCATTGTGGGAAAAAAATGATTTTCTCGGCGCGTTCAGCATTTTGAGTAATTTGCCGATTGGTTTTAGAACGTCTTGCATCAAAATTAACAATTTTTTGCCAGACATTCATTGTGGGAAAAAATTGATTTTCTCGGCGCGTTCAGCATTTTGAGTAATTCGCCGATCGGTTTCAGAACGGCTTGCATGGAAATTTACTATTTTTTGCCTGACATTCATTGTGGAACAAAAGTGATTTGCTCTGCGAGTTAAGCATTTTGAGTAATTTGCCGATTGGTTTCAGAACATCTTGCAAAATTAACTATTTTTTGCCTGACATTCATTGTGGATCAAAAGTGATTTTCTCGGCGCGTTAAGCATTTTGAGTAATTTGCCGATTGGTTTCAGAACTTCTTGCATCAAAATTAACTATTTTTTGCCTGACATTCATTGTGGGAAAAAAGTGATTTTCTCGGCGCGTTAAGCATTTTGAGTAATTTGCCGATTGGGTTCAGAACGGCTTGCATTGAAATTAACTATTTTGTGCCAGGCATTCGTTGTGGAACAAAAGTGATTTTCTCGGCGCGTTGAGCATTTTGAGCAATTTGCCGATTGGTTTCCGAACGGCTTGCATTGAAATTTGCTATTTTTTGCTAGACTTTCATTGTGGAACAAAAGTGATTTTCTCGACGAGTTAAGATTTTGACTAATTTGCCGATTGCTTTCAGAATGTCTTGCATCAAAATTAACTATTTTTTGCCAGAAATTCAGTAATTTGCCAATTGGTTTCAGAACGGCTTGCATCACAATTGACTATTTTTTGCCAGGCATTCATTGTGGAACAAAAGTGATTTTCTCGGCGCGTTAGCATTTTGAGTAATTTGCCGATTGGTTTCAGAACGGCTTGCATTGAAATTTACTATTTTTTGCCAGACATTCATTGTGGGAGTAAAGTGATTTTCTCGGCGCGTTCAGCATTTTGAGTAATTCGCCGATCGGTTTCAGAACTTCTTGCAAAATTAACTATTTTTTGCCTGACATTCATTGTGGATCAAAAGTGATTTTCTCGGCGCGTTGAGCATTTTGAGTAATTTGCCGATTGGTTTCAGAACGGCTTGCATTGAAATTAACTATTTTGTGCCAGACATTCGTTGTGGAACAAAAGTGATTTTCTCGGCGCGTTAAGCATTTTGAGTAATTTGCCGATTGGTTTCAGAACGGCTTGCATTGAAATTATCTATTTTTTGACAGACATTCATTGTGGAACAAAAGTCATTTCTGGGCGAGCTAAGCATTTTGAGTCATTTGCCGATTGGTTTCAGAACGGCTTGCATTGAAATTTACTATTTTTTGCCAGGCACTCATTGTCGGAAAAAAGTGATTTTCTCGGCGCGTTAAGCATTTTGAGTAATTTGCCAATTAGTTTCAGAACGGCTTGCATCAAAATTAACTATTTTTTGCCTGACATTCATTGTGGGGAAAAAAGTGATTTTCTCGGCGCGTTAAGCATTTTGAGTAATTTGCCGATTGGTTTCAGAACGGCTTGCATTGACATTTACTATTTTTTGCCAGACTTTCATTGTGGAACAAAAGTGATTTTCTCGACGAGTAAAGATTTTGACTAATTTGCCGATTGCATTCAGAACGGCTTGCATTGTAATTAACTATTTTGTGCAAGGCATTCATTGTGGAACAAAAGTGATTTTCTCGGCGCGTGAAGCGTTTTGAGTAATTTGCCGATTGCTTTCAGAAGCTTGCATTGAAATTAACTATTTTTTGCCAGACATTCATTGTGGGAAAAAAGTGGTTTTCTCGGCGCGTTAAGCATTTTGAGTAACTTGCCGATTGGTTTCAGAACGGCTTGCTTTGAAATTTGCATTTTTTGCGAGACATTCATTGTGTGAAAAAAGTGATTTTCTCGGCGTGTTAAGCATTTTGAGTAATTTGCCGATTGGTTTCAGAACGGCTTGCATTGAAATTTACTATTTTTTGCCAGACATTCATTGTGGGGAAAAAGGTGATTTTCTCGGCGAGGTAAGCATTTTGAGTAATTTGCCGATTGGTTTCAGAACGGCTTGCATGACAATTGACTATTTTTTGCCAGGCATTCATTGTGGAACAAAAGTGATTTTCTCGGCGCGTTAAGCATTTTGAGTAATTTGCCAATTAGTTTCAGAGCGGCTTGCATTGAAATTTACATTTTTTGCCAGACATTCATTGTGGGAAAAAAGTGATTTTCTCGGCGCGTTAAGCATTTTGAGTAATTCGCCGATCGGTTTCAGAACGGCTTGCATGGAAATTGACTATTTTTTTCCAGACATTCATTGTGGAACAAAAGTGATTTTCTCTGCGAGTTAAGCATTTTGAGTAATTTGCCGATTGGTTTCAGAACGGCTTGCATTGAAATTAACTATTTTTTGCCAGTCATTCATTGTCGGAAAAAAGTGATTTTCTCGGCGCGTTAAGCATTTTGAGTAATTTGCCAATTAGTTTCAGAACGTCTTGCATCAAAATTAATTATTTTTTGCCAGGCATTCATTGTGGGAAAAAAGTGATTTTCTCGGCGCGTTAAGCATTTTGAGTAATTTGCCGATTGGTTTCAGATTGGCTTGCATCACAATTAACTATTTTTTGCCTGGCATTCATTGTGGAACAAAAGTGATTTTCTCGGCGAGTTAAGATTTTGAGCAATTTTCCGATTGGTTTCCGAATGGCTTGCATTGAAATTTACTATTTTTTGCCAGACATTCATTGTGGAACAAAAGTGATTTTCTCGGCGAGTTAAGCATTTTGAGTAATTTGCCGATTGGTTTCAGAACGGCTTGCATCACAATTAACTATTTTTTACCTGGCATTCATTGTGGAACAAAAGTGATTTTCTCGGCGAGTTAAGATTTTGAGTAATTTGCAGCTTGCTTTCAGAACGGCTTGCATTGAAATTAACTATTTTGTGCCAGGCATTCGTTGTGGAACAAAAGTGATTTTCTCGGCGCGTTAAGCATTTTGAGTAATTTGCCGATTGGTTTCAGAACGCTTGCATTGAAAGTATCTATTTTTTGACAGACATTCATTGTGGAACAAAAGTCATTTCTGGGCGAGCTAAGCATTTTGAGTCATTTGCCGATTGGTTTCAGAACGTCTTGTATCAAAATTAACTATTTTTTGCCAGACATTCATTTTGGGAAAAAAGTGATTTTCTCGGCGCGTTCAGCATTTTGCCGATAGGTTTCAGAACGGCTTGCATTGAAATTTACTATTTTTTGCCAGACATTGATTGTGGGAAAAAAGTGATTTTCTCAGCGAGTTAAGCATTTTGAGCAATTTGCCGATTGGTTTCAGAACGTCTTGTATCAAAATTAACTATTTTTTGCCAGACATTCATTTTGGGAAAAAAGTGATTTTCTCGGCGCGTTCAGCATTTTGCCGATAGGTTTCAGAACGGCTTGCATTGAAATTTACTATTTTTTGCCAGACATTCACTGTGGAACAAAAGTGATTTTCTCGGCGAGTTAAGCATTTTGAGTAATTAGCCGATTTGTTTCAGAACGGCTTACATCACAATTAACTTTTTTACCAGACTTTCATTGTCGGCTAAAAGTGATTTTCTCGGCGCGTTAAGCATTTTGAGTAATTTGCCGATTGGTTTCAGAACGTCTTTCATCAAAATTAACTATTTTTTGCCAGACATTCATTGTGGGAAAAAAGTGATTTTCTCGGCGCGTTAAGCATTTTGAGTAATTTGCCGATTGGTTTCAGAACGGCTTGCATTGACATTTACTATTTTTTGCCAGACAATCATTGTGGAACAAAAGTGATTTTCTGGGCGAGTTAAGCATTTTGAGCAATTTGCCGATTGGTTTCCGAACGGCTTGCATTGAAATTTGCTATTTTTTGCCAGACTTTCATTGTGGAACAAAAGTGATTTTCTCGGCGCGTTAAGCATTTTGAGTAATTTGCCAATTAGTTTCAGAACGGCTTGCATCAAAATTAACTATTTTTTGCCTGACATTCATTGTGGGGAAAAAAGTGATTTTCTCGGCGCGTTAAGCATTTTGAGTAATTTGCCGATTGGTTTCAGAACGGCTTGCATTGCATTTTGAGTAATTTGCCGATTGCTTTCAGAACGGCTTGCATTGAAATTTACAATTTTTTGCCAGACATTCATTGTGCGAAAAAAGTGATTTTCTCGGCGAGTTATGCATTTTGAGTAATTTGGCGATTGGTTTCAGAACGGCTTGCATCACAATTAACTATTTTTTACCTGGCATTCATTGTGGAACAAAAGTGATTTTCTCGGCGAGTTAAGATTTTGAGTAATTTGCCGCTTGCTTTCAGAACGGCTTGCATTGAAATTAACTGTTTTGTGCAAGGCATTCATTGTGGAACAAAAGTGATTTTCTCGGCGCGTTAAGCATTTTGAGTAATTTGCCGATTGGTTTCAGAACGGCTTGCATTGAAATTTACTATTTTTTGCCAGACATTCATTGTGGAACAAAAGTGATTTTCTCGGCGAGTTAAGCATTTTGAGTAATTTGCCGATGGGTTTCAGAACGGCTTGCATCACAATTAACTATTTTTTGCCAGGCATTCATTGTGGAACAAAAGTGATTTTCTCGGCGAGTTAAGATTTTGAGTAATTTGCCGATTGCTTTCAGAACGTCTTGCATCAAAATTAACTATTTTTTGCCAGAAATTGAGTAATTTGCCGATTGGTTTCAGAACGGCTTGCATCACAATTGACTATTTTTTGCCAGGCATTCATTGTGGAACAAAAGTGATTTTCTCGGCGAGTTAAGCATTTTGAGTAATTTGCCGATTGGTTTCAGAACGGCTTGCATCAAAATTAACTATTTTTTGCCAGACATTCATTGTGGGAAAAAAGTGATTTTCTCGGCGCGTTCAGCATTTTGAGTAATTTGCCGATCGTTTTCAGAACGGCTTGCATGGAAATTTGCTATTTTTTGCCTGACATTCATTGTGGAACAAAAGTGATTTTCTCTGCGAGTTAAGCATTTTGAGTAATTTGCCGATTGGTTTCAGAACTTCTTGCAAAATTAACTATTTTTTGCCTGACATTCATTGTGGATCAAAAGTGATTTTCTCGGCGCTTTCAGCATTTTGAGTAATTTGCCGATTGGTTTCAGAACGGCTTGCATTGAAATTAACTATTTTGTGCCAGGCATTCGTTGCGGAACAAAAGTGATTTTCTCGGCGCGTTAAGCATTTTGAGTAATTTGCAGATTGGTTTCAGAACGGCTTGCATTGAAATTAACTATTTTGTGCCAGGCATTCGTTGTGGAACAAAAGTGATTTTCTCGGCGCGTTAAGCATTTTGAGTAATTTGCCGATTGGTTTCAGAACGCTTGCATTGAAAGTATCTATTTTTTGACAGACATTCATTGTGGAACAAAAGTCATTTCTGGGCGAGCTAAGCATTTTGAGTCATTTGCCGATTGGTTTCAGAACGGCTTGCATTGAAATTTACTATTTTTTGCCAGACATTGATTGTGGGAAAAAAGTGATTTTCTCAGCGAGTTAAGCATTTTGAGCAATTTGCCGATTGGTTTCAGAACGTCTTGTATCAAAATTAACTATTTTTTGCCAGACATTCATTTTGGGAAAAAAGTGATTTTCTCGGCGCGTTCAGCATTTTGCCGATAGGTTTCAGAACGGCTTGCATTGAAATTTACTATTTTTTGCCAGACATTCACTGTGGAACAAAAGTGATTTTCTCGGCGAGTTAAGCATTTTGAGTAATTAGCCGATTTGTTTCAGAACGGCTTACATCACAATTAACTTTTTTACCAGACTTTCATTGTCGGCTAAAAGTGATTTTCTCGGCGCGTTAAGCATTTTGAGTAATTTGCCGATTGGTTTCAGAACGTCTTTCATCAAAATTAACTATTTTTTGCCAGACATTCATTGTGGGAAAAAAGTGATTTTCTCGGCGCGTTAAGCATTTTGAGTAATTTGCCGATTGGTTTCAGAACGGCTTGCATTGACATTTACTATTTTTTGCCAGACAATCATTGTGGAACAAAAGTGATTTTCTCGGCGAGTTAAGCATTTTGAGCAATTTGCCGATTGGTTTCCGAACGGCTTGCATTGAAATTTGCTATTTTTTGCCAGACTTTCATTGTGGAACAAAAGTGATTTTCTCGGCGCGTTAAGCATTTTGAGTAATTTGCCAATTAGTTTCAGAACGGCTTGCATCAAAATTAACTATTTTTTGCCTGACATTCATTGTGGGGAAAAAAGTGATTTTCTCGGCGCGTTAAGCATTTTGAGTAATTTGCCGATTGGTTTCAGAACGGCTTGCATTGACATTTACTATTTTTTGCCAGACAATCATTGTGGAACAAAAGTGATTTTCTCGGCGAGTTAAGCATTTTGAGCAATTTGCCGATTGGTTTCCGAACGGCTTGCATTGAAATTTGCTATTTTTTGCCAGACTTTCATTGTGGAACAAAAGTGATTTTCTCGACGAGTAAAGATTTTGACTAATTTGCCGATTGCATTCAGAACGGCTTGCATTGTAATTAACTATTTTGTGCAAGGCATTCATTGTGGAACAAAAGTGATTTTCTCGGCGCGTTAAGCATTTTGAGTAATTTGCCGATTGCTTTCAGAAGCTTGCATTGAAATTAACTATTTTTTGCCAGACATTCATTGTGGGAAAAAAGTGATTTTCTCGGGGCGTTAAGCATTTTGAGTAATTCGCCGATCGGTTTCAGAACGGCTTGCATGGAAATTTACTATTTTTTGCCAGACAATCATTGTGGAACAAAAGTGATTTTCTCGGCGAGTTAAGCATTTTGAGCAATTTGCCGATTGGTTTCCGAACGGCTTGCATTGAAATTTGCTATTTTTTGCCAGACTTTCATTGTGGAACAAAAGTGATTTTCTCGACGACAAGTCCTGAAAGACGTACTTGTTAGGTGAATTCAGAAATTCTCCCTCAGTGTTCTCAAAAAGGCACTGTGGTGTGGCGAAGTGGGGATTTTTACAGTAACTTCATTGCACAAGTGCCTACTTGTGACACTAATAATAAAGATTATTATTATTTTAAACTTTTGTATAAACACAAGCAGATAGGTGTCCTTATAAGCTAAGCATATGTCCGGCATGACAATAAACAAAGTGCTGAAGGACTAGTAGCAATGCTACATTCCTTTTGAATGAATGGCATGGACTTAGTTTTTTTCAAAAGTACCCCACTTGTTTCTCTGTTCCTGCATCATCGGCTTGTAGTAGCACAGCCCCGACCCCAAGGTCGCTGGCATCCGTGGCCATTTAAATGGTCTGGAAAAATCTGGGGCACTGGTTCACCCACAAACATGGCCTTTGATCTCCCAAATTCTGCTTCGCATACTCTGGCTCATAGAGTTTTTGCTTGCTTTCGCAACATATCCAACATGCACTGGATTCCTGCCTCCATCTAATCCAGTCTTTGTGCATTCAGCCGAGTTGGATGTTGCTTTATCAGCCATGTCTATATAATTATCAGTCAATGTAGTGCACCCTCGTGTTCCCCTATGAATCGTCTTATATTTTACCAGTATCCTTATTTGATCTTTTCGCTGTATTTCTTCTAAGTAGGCAAACCCGGTCTCTAATTGTTCTCGGATGTCCGTATTTGTTAGTCGTACCACAGAAGGGTCAACTCTGTGAACTGTCAACCTCTACTCTCACCTCACCCTTCACATTTTTGTTTTTTCGTTTTCAAAATTTCTCTTTCATAAACCTTAAAGGACCTCCTAAGACTTGACTATTCTAATGCCCTCCATATCTTTATATCTATATCCATATCTATATCTTTCCCTCCATCTTCCAAACCTTTGCTGTCTGGATCTCGACTTCCACAAAGTTTAATTCCCCATCACCCAACAAACTCATTCACTTCTGGTCTGGCAATTTTAAAATTTTCATCCATGTTTTCAAATCATGGCCTCACCCCTACCAATTCCTGTAATCTCCTCCAGGGCCAGAATGTTAAGAAATTTCTCCAGTACTCCAGTTTTGCCCCTTGATCATCCCAACTTTTATCACTCCACGATTGGCAAGTTTGCTTTCAGCTGCCTCAGGCCTCATTGACTCCGGATTTCTCTCCCGAAGCCTCTCTTTCAAGATGCGCCTTCTAACCTATCTCTCTGACCAAGCTTGGCTGTTATTTTTTTCTGCTAAAGCTCCTGCGATATGCCTTGGGATGTTTAACTCTGTTAGTGGCAGTAAACGCAAATTATTACTCATGGGTCTTCACAGTGTTCCAACTTTTGTCGCTGTTTGTTCATGTTAACAATTTGAATTCTCTGAATTAATCAACACTGTACAAGTTAAAGCACTTTTAAGTAAATTATGCAAATACAAAAATAAATCTGTAGGTTTGATAATTGATATTTAATCATGTCAGTTCCTGTTAAATCTTCAGAGAAAGTTTACACTGCTTCTGCCTTCTGTGCAGCAACTTGACGTGCACTGAACATCTTTGCTTTCCAACCAGCGATCAATAAAAGCAGTATCCCAAGGATATTATACCCAACGTGTAGACTCAAGTACCTGTGAAACATTAAAATGGTGACATATATGTATTATTTTATTTTACTGCCACGTGGGTCAGATCTTGTCTCATTGGAATTATAAGCAGAGTACATTATGGTATTAATTTGTTATGCAATGGCTGGCAATAAGAGGAGAGACTCCTGATGATCCACGTTTAATGGGGAGTCATGCCCTCAAGCTATAATCCCCTGGTGACAGTAATTCTGAGAATTACTAGCAATGGAAACAGGAAAGTCTGCCCAGATGAGAGAATCATAGAATCCTAGAGTCCATACAGTGCAGAAGGAGGTCATTCGGACCATTGAGTCTGCACTGGCCCTTGGAAAGTGCATCCTACTTAAGCTTAAGCCCACGCCTCCACCCTATCCCCGTAACCCAGTAAACCTACCAAACTTTTCTGTCACTAAGGGCCAATTTAGCATGGTCAATCTGCCTTACCTGCACATCTTTGGACTGTAGGAGGGAACCGGAGCACCCGGAGGAAACCCACGCAGACATGGGGAGAAAGTGCAAACTCCACACAGACAGTTTCCCGAGGCGCTGTGAGGCAACAATGCTAACCACTGTGCCACCTATATTGAAATTGGAAATGAGTTATGATGACTGGTCAACAGCTGAATCCCAGAGGATTGAGTCAAACAGTCAAGAGAATTCATAAATTGCAGAGAAGCTAAATGATTACTTTATCTCTGTTTTCACTAAGGAAGTTCCATAAAATCTCCCAGATGTAGAGATCATAGGGATGATGGAGAATGCGGAGTTGAACGAAATTAGTGGAAGCAAGAAGGTTGCATTGGAGAAATTAAAAATGCTAAAAGTTGATTAAGTAGGACCTGATATTGTGAGTGTTGAAAGAACTTGCTATAGGGATAGTGGATGCATTGGAGATCGTCTTCCAAAATTCTACAGTTTCTAGAATGGTAGAACCTGTCACCTCACTATTTAAGAAAGGGGGGAGAGGGAAAACCCAGAACTACAGACCAGTTAGCCTTACATCAGTTGTAGGGAAGGTGGAGTTATGAAGGTGGAGTCATATACAGCACAGAAAAGGCCCTTTGGTCCATCAAGTCTGCATCGGGCAGAAATAGCCACAAAAGTGTTTTAATCTCATTTGCAGGCACTTGGCCCATATAACCTTGTATACCTTGCATCGCAAGTGCACATCTAAATACTTCTTAAATGTTACAAGGGGTTATGAAGGTCTCTTCCTCCACCATCCTTTCCGGCAGTGAGTTAAAGACCTTACCTTAAATCTCTGTCCCCAGTCATTGATCCGTCCACCAAGGGGAAAAGTTTCTGCCTGCCCCTCATAATTTTATACATCTCATTCATGTCCCCCCTCAATCTTCTCTGCTCCATGGAAAACAACCCCAGTCCATCCTTCATAGCTAAAACTTTCCAGCCCAGGTAACATTCTGGTAAATCTCCTCTTCACCCTTTCCAGTGCTATCACGCCCTTCTTATAAAGTGGATTCCAGAATTGCACACAATACTCTAGCTGTGGCCTAACCAATGTTTTTGTTTTATAGTTCCAGCATAAACTCCCTGCCCTTAAACTCTCCGCCTCAGCTAATAAATGCAAGTACACCATATGCCTTCTTAACCACTGTACCCACCTGCTCTGCTACCTTTAGGGACCAGTGTACATGCACTCGGATCCTCAGTGCTTCCCAGGGTCCTGCCATTCATAATTTATTCCCTCGCCTTGATTGTCCTGTTGAAGTACATCAAACACTTATCCGGATTGGGCTCCATTTGCTCCATCAGCCCATCTGACCAGCCCGTCTATATCCTCCTGTAATCTAAGGCTATCCTCCTCAATATTTACCACCACACTAATTATCGTATTATTCACAAACGTACTGATCAACCTCCTACATTCATATCTAAATCATTTTTATAATCCACAAATAGCAATGGCCCCAACACTAATCCCTGCGGGACCCCACTGAAAAACACCCTTCGACATCACCCTCTGCTTAACAAAAGACCTTAACAAAAGACTTGCTGAAGTCCAAATAGACTACGTCAAATGTATTTCCCTCATCTACACACATTGAAAAACCTTTTTTTAAAATTTAGATTTCCCAATTATTTTTTCCAATTTAGTATGGTCAATACTCTGCACATTTTTTGGGTTGTGGGGGCGAAACCCATGCAGACATGGGGAGAATGTGCAAACTCCACACGGACAGTGACCCAGAGCTGGGATCGAACCTGGGGCCTCAGCGCTGTGAGGCAGCTGTGTTAACCACTAGCCACCGTGCTGCCCCACATCGAAAAACTTAATCAGGTTGGTCAGACATGACCTCCCCTTAACAAAACCATGCTGACTGTTCTTGATTAATCCCTGCCTTTCCAAATACAGATTAATTCTGTCTCTCAGAATTTCTTCCAATAATCTCCCCACCACTGATGTCAGACTGTGTGGCCTGTAGTTTCCCTTCCTCCCTTCTTTAATAATGGTACCAGATTAGCTATCCTCCAGTCCCCCGGCATCTCTCCTGTGGCCAGAGAGGAATTGAAAATTATTGCCAGTGTCCCTGCTGTTTCCTCCCTTCCCTCACTCAACAGTTTGGGATATATTTCATCTGACCCTGGAAGTTTGTCTACTTTTAAATCTGTCAGACTACTCAGAACCGCATCTCTGTCTATGGTAATCTCTTTAATTTTATACAGTCCCTCTCTCTTATTTCTATACCCATATTGTCCCTCTCATGAATGAACACTGACACAAAGTAGTCATTTCGAACCCTACCTAATCCCTCTGACTCCAAACACAAATTACCACTGTGGCCCTTAACGGGCCCTACATTTTCCCTAGTTCTCCTTTTACCTTTAATATACTTGTGAAACAATTTAGGATTTTCCTTTATTTTATTTGCCAGTACCCTTTCATGTCCTAGCTGCATATATCCCTTCATGTCCCCTTTTTAACTCTCCTAATTTCCTTTTTAAGCTTTATTTTGCCAATTGCCTGAAGATCCTGTATCATGGAATATTAGCTGCCAATCATAGAATTTATAGTGCAGGAGGCTGCTATTCGGCCCATCGAGCCTGCACCAGCCCTTGGAAAGAGCACCCTACCCAAGCCTCGCGACCCAGCAACGCCACCTAGCAATTTAGCATGGCCAATTCACCTAACCTGCACATCTTTGGACTGCGGGGGGAAACTGGAGCACCCAGAGGAAACCCACGCAGGCACGGGGGGGGGGGGGGGGGGAGAACGTGCAGATTCTGCACAGACTGTGACCCAAGCCGGGAATTGAACCTGGGACGCTGGAGCTGTGAAGCAATAGTGCTAACCACTGTGCTACTGTGCCAATCGTGCCCTTCTCGCAACCATGTGTTAGTGACAGCAATTACTACCCATGATTTAATTTGTGCCCTCAATTCATCTGCCTTGTTAATCAGACTCTTTATAATAAAACAAATAACATCCAATCTTGTTAAACTCCCTGTTCTCTAACTGGTCGAGACATTCTATCCCTTTCTGACTCACTTGATGTCTCTTCTGTGCATCTTTCCCTGCTGAGTTTTCTGTCAGGATCTCAGGCCCCTGTCAAGTTGATTTAAACCCTTCCCAACAGCACTAGCAAACCACCCTGCAAGTACACTGGTGCCGTTTTGGTCCAAGTGCAAACCGCCTGTACATAGTACATAGTACATATATAGTACATAGAACATACAGTGCAGAAGGAGGCCATTCGGCCCAACGCTTGTCTTGCACCGTTCCCACCATCCCCCAAAACGGCCCCAATGTTCCAGAAATCTCAAGCCCTCCCTCCAGCACAATCTCTCTAGCCACACATTCATCTGAACTAACCTCTTATTTCTGTACTCATTAGCATGTGGCACTGATAGTAATACATACAGTGCAGAAGGAGGCCATTCGGCCCATCGAGTCTGCACCGACCCACCTAAGCCCTCACTTCCAGCCATCCCCATAACCCCTCCTAATCTTTTTTGGACATGCAATATAACATGGCCAATCCACCTAACCTTGCACGTCTTTGGACTGTGGGAGGAAACCGGAGCACCCAGAGGAAACCCACGCAGACATGGGGAGAACATGCAGCGACCCAGCGGGGAATCAAACCTGGGACCCTGGCATTCTGAAGCCAGAGTACCTTCTGGATCTTGTTTTTTTAATCTACTTCCTTGCTTACCGTCATTAACCCCAACGCTGTCCAAAATAGGATATCTGTTAGGAAGGGGGATGACTACAGGGGACTCAATCCTCACCTGCGGTATGACCACCTCACTGAACATACTATCCATGACCTGCTCCGCATCGCAGATACTCCACAGCGAATCCACCCTCAGCTCCAACTCCGAAATGCAGTTAGCCAGTAGCTTCAGTTGGACACACTTCCTGCACACGTGGTCACAAAAGAGAACTGAAGCTTCCATGATTTGCCACATAGTACAGAAGGAGCATATCATGGGTGGAAGCTCTCTTGCTCTTACTACCCTTAAGCCCTGTATTTACACTCTTTTAACAAAAAAATAAGCTTTGTAAGAATACTATTAGATGAGGGAACTAAATTCAGATTAGTAGATGACACAAATTGGGGGGAGAGGATGCGCTGTGAGGAGGATGCAGAGATGCATCAGTGTGATTTGAACAAGTTAATGAGTGAGAAAATGCATTTGCTGGGTATGGTGGGGAGCACAGGGTGGGGTTTGGGGGAGGAGATGTGGGGATGAAGGAGTTTGGTGCACGAGATGGGGGGGCAGTATGCATGGATCTTTATGTAAATAAAGTTTGTGTTTCGCCTCAGGTGGGCGTCACCATGCGAGCAGAAATGCTGGTTAACGGAAGTGGCATGGGGGGAAAGCCGTGACTGGTTATTTGGGAGGATTTTTTCTCCCTATTTTCTTAGTTTTTCGTGTGGTTTTTGGATAGCAAGGCATAGATTACAAAAGCCGGGAGGTCATGTTGGACTTGTATAGAACATTGACGAGGCCACAGCTGGAGTACTGTGTGCAGTTCTGGTCACCACATTATAGAAAGGATGTGATTATATCGGAGGGGGTCCAGATGTGATTCACCAGGATGTGTAGATTTAGATTTATTGCCACGTGTACCGAGTTACAGTGAAACGTATTATTCTGCGTAGAGTCCAGGCAGATCATTCCATACATGATAAGTTTAGGACATAGATACAGAATGTAAATATATAGACATAGACCTCGGGTGAAGCATTCTGAGTGCAGTACTACTCAATAGAGAAGATGCGTGAAGAGATTAGTTCAATCCTTATGGCGGTCATTCAGGAGTCAGGCAGGGAAGAAGTGTTTTTTTGAATCTGTTAATGCATGTTTTAAGACTTCTGCCTGCTGAAAGAGATTGAAAGAGGGAATAATCCGGGTGGGAGGGGTCTTTGATTATGCTGCAAGTTTTCCCAAGGCAGTGAGGAGTGTAGACAGAGTGGATGGGAGACGGGTTTGCTTGATGACTGGGCTGTGTTGTCTTGGGCTGAGTAGTTGCCATACCAGGCTGTGATGAAGCCTGATGGGATGATTTCTATGCCGCATCTGTAATAATTGGTAAGAGTCAATGTTGACATAACAAATTTCCTTTGTTTCATGAGGACGTATAAGTGCTGTTAATCAACTGTGTATGTCGATTCCAAATTAGTAGTGTTAATAAATTTATAGCTTTGTTTAAGTTCAAGCTATTTTGTGGTCTTGGTGAACATTATGCCAACCATCCTGAATTAAGCAACACAAAGAACACCACAGCACACAAATAAAATTCCCTCCCATAATCAACTGATGCGTTTCCAAATGCGAAACCCATGCCAACACCTTCTTGATAAATTCCACATCATCCCAGTTAGAAGCATGCAGATTCACTAACACCACAGGAGGCCTCTCCAAACTTCCACTCACCATCTAACCCCAGATCCGCAGAATCACTCTTCTGTTTCTTTTGACAGTGATCCTTGTTCGGTTTTGACTAAGTATGACCTTGTCTCAGAGCTTTTGTGACATGCTGCCACCGTCCCTCAGGATCTTGAATCCGTACAAAGTCACCTTATTTCATTCAGACAGAGGTTTGGTTTGTTTATCATAGTCGTCTTTTTGCTTCTTTTTCTTTGATGTGATATGTTTGTGTAACTTTTCATTATCCATGGGCGAAATTCTCCGACCCCCCGCCGGGTCGGAGAATCGCCGGGGGCTGGCGTGAATCCCGCCCCCGCCGGTTGCCGAAGTCTCCGGCACCGGAGATTCGGCGGGGGCGGGAATCGCGCCGCGCCAGTTGGCGGGCCCCCCGCTCGATTCTCCGGCCCGGATGGGCCGAACTCCCGCCGCTAAAATGCCTGTCCCGCCGGCATAAATTTAATCACCTACCTTACCGGCGGGACAAGGCGGCGCAGGCGGGCTCCGGGGTCCTGGGGGGCGCCCCCACGGTGGCCTGGCCCGCGATCGGGGCCCACCGATCCGCCGGCGGGCCTGTGCCATGGGGGCACTCTTTCCCTTCCACCTCCGCCACGGCCTCCACCATGGCGGAGGCAGAAGAGATTCCCTCCGCTGCGCATGCGCGGGAATGCTGTCAGCTGACGCTCCCGCGCATGCGCCGCCCGGAGATGTCATTTCCGCGCCAGCTGGCGGGGCACCAAAGGCCTTTTCCGCCAGCTGGCGGAGCGGAAATTCCTCCGCGCCGGCCTAGCCCCTCAATGTTGGGGCTCGACCCCCAAAGATGCATTCCGCACCTTTGGGGCGGCCCGATGCCCATCTGATTTGCGCCGTTTTGGGCACCAGTCGGCGGACATCGCGCCGTTTCCGGAGAATTTCACCCCATATTTGGAATGGTTATCTCAGATAATGTGGTGCGATGTTGTCTACCCATTAGCATCTCAGCAGGTGATAATCCAGATGACAGTGGTGTTGCTCTGTACAATAACAATATCAAAGACAGATCTTGATTGTCATCGATTGCTTTGTGGAACAATTTCTTGTTTATTCTGACTCCTTTCTCTGCTTTGCCATTTGACTGAGGGTAACATGGGCCTGAAGTAATGTGACTGAAGTTATATTGCTCTGCAAACTGTGTCCACTCCAACTTGAGAAAAGTGGACCATTGACAGAGGCAACATGGCGTGCAAAAATTGATTTTGTTGCCCTTATGACAGATCTTGCTGTCAAATCATTCTTCAGCATCACCTCTGGATAGTTGTAGTAGTCTATGACCAGTAAATAGTCATGACTTGGAAATGAAATAAATCCATGCCCACTTTGTTCCATGGACTGGTGATGATTTCCATCTCTTTCATACCTTCTCTGCTCTGAACTGGCTGATGCATCTGGCAGATTGTGCATTCTTGTACATATTGATCAACATCACAGTTGATTCCCGGCCAATACACCGACTGTCTGGCTCTTGTACGGCACTCTGATGACCCTTGTGAATCTGCTGCAGAATTCTGAAACATATCCTATCACAATCCTATCAGGAATCACAATCCTATCTCCCTCGAGCAGGAAGAATTGCAGAAAGATCATCTCTTATATCTCGAAAGGCAGATCGACATCCTTATTTTAGGTATTTGTTCACCTTCTGGAGCGTCAATCCCTTTTCAGGTTGTGGGGGGACGGGGGTATTTGGTGTCGCTGGATTTGATGAATTATTATTGGGTGGCGAATGTGAAGAAGATTCAGAAATTAGTCGTGCAGAGAGGGTCGTTTTGGGGGGGGGGGCGGATGGAGGAATAATAATAATCTTTAATATTTTCACAAGTAGGCTTACATTAACACTGCCATGAAGTTACTGTGAAAAGCTCCTGGTTGCCACACTCCGGCGCCTGTTCGGGTACGCAGAGGGAGAATTCAGAATGTCCAATTCACCTAACAAGTCATCTTTCGGGACTCGTGGGAGGAAACCGGAGCACCCGTAGGAAACACACGCAGACACGGGGTGAACGTGCAGACTCCACAGGTCAGTGACCCAAGCCAGGAATCGAACCAGGGTCCCTGGCGCTGTGAAGCAACACTGCTCACCACTGTGCTACTGTGCTGCCCACTGTGTGCATTGAGTTAAGCCCAAGGCATGCCTTCCGTTCTCGCCAGTCAAATACTCTCTGAGTCCGGTGGTGGTTGCCTGGTTTGGAATCGGTTTAGACAACATTTTAAGCTGAAGGGTATGTGTTGTGGGCACTGACCTGTAGAAATCATAGATTTATTCCAGCATGGTTGGATTTAACGTACAGGATTTGGGAACAGGGGGGGGGATAGAGAGGTTGAGTGACCCGTTTGTGGAGGGCAGATTTGCAGAGCTGAAGTAACTGGTAGAGAAGCTTCAGTTGCCAAAGGGGAACGGGTTCCAGTACATGCAGATTAGGAATTTTATGAAGAAGTAGCTGGCCACGTTTCCACATTTACCGCCCTCCTCATTGCTGGAACACATAATTTGTGAGGATGAGACAGGGGAGGGTAAGGTCTCTAATATTTTTGGTAATTAATGGACAGGGAAAGGGCCACGCTGGAGGAGATAAAGAGAAAGTGGGAGGAGCAATTGGGTGATGCATTTGAGGGGGGAGATTGGAGTCTTGCGTAGGATAAACTCAACTTCCTCATTCGTGAGATTGAGTTTAATTCAATTTAAAGTGCACAGAGCACATATGAAAAAGACATGCTTGAATGCATTTTTACGGAGGTGGAGGACAGATACTGGTGGTATTTAAGGGGGACAGTGAACCACAAAAGCACATGTTCTGGTCCTGTGTGAAATTAGTGGGATTTTGGAGTCTGTTTCAGATATAATGTCGGAAACTTTCGGGGTGAAGGTGGCAGGTGATATTTAGAAGATCGGAAGATCTGAGAATGCAGTAGGAGAGAGATGTTGTCATTGGCCTCCCTGATAGCATCCTGTTAGGGTGGCATGCTCTGGAACTGCCAAGGCCATTGGGATGGGTGAGCGACCCCTCAGAAGTTTTACATTTGGAGAAGATAAAGTTTGCCATTCGGACTTTAGAGGAGGGTTTCTACTTGAGGTGGAGGCTGTTCATCTCCTCTTTCTTGGTAGTCATCAGTGAGAGGCGTCCGTTTTGTTTTATATTATAGTTACAAATGGTGGATGAGATGAGAAATGTATAGTATTGGATTGAATGTTGTGTCCCAAATAAATATATTCAGGCTTTATTAATAGGGGCATAGAGTACAAGAGTATGGACGTTATGCTGAACGTTATACAAGACACTAGTTAGACCTCAGCACCGTTTTGGGCGCCACACTGTAGAAAGGATGTGAACACACTGGAGTTGCAGGGTTACAAGAATGGTTCCAGGGATGAGAAACTACATTTGTAAGGATAAATTGGAAGGTTAGGCTGATCTCTTGGGCGAGAAGGAGGCTAAGAGGTTGTAGAGATGCTTAAAAACCGTCTCACATGTCTTGGTCTGGAATGTGCTGCCAGGAAGTGTGGTGGAGGTAGGTTCAATTGAGGCATTCAAGAGGGCAGTAGGTGAATATCTGAATGGAAACAGTGTGCAGGGGGAGAAGGAAAAGGCAGGGGAATGGTACCAAGTCATGAGGCACATTTGGACAGTCAATGCAGACATGGGGCGTCATTCTCCGACCCCCCAGAGGGTCGCCGTGAATCCCGGCCCCGCCGGTTGCCGAAGTCTCCGAAGGGAGAAAAGTCGGCGGGGCGTTAATGGCGCCGCTGCCGTCGGAGAATGGCACGGGTCTGCGCAAGGCAGCCAATTTTCGGCCTGCCGATATTCTCCCTTCCGGATGGGCCAAAGTCCCGTCGACGTGATGACCGTTCACGTCGACGTAAATTAAACCTCCTTTTCATCGGCGTAACCCTGTGCTCCAGGTTCACGCCGACCAGCGTGGAGGTGAGTGATGGCCTGGGGGGTTGGCTCTGGGCAGGCGATGGCGTGGCCGCAGTCTGAATGCGTGAGGAGGGGTGTGTCTCGGATTGTGTGTGTGTGTGCGCGCGGCGGGGGGGGGGGGGGTTAGAGTGGGCTCCGGGGGAGTGCCGCGAGGGGGGTCCGTGCCGGGGAGGGGGATGGGGGGGTCCGTGCCGGGGAGGGAGATGGGGGGTCCGTGCCGGGGAGGAGGTTGAGGTCCGTGCCGGGGAGGAGGTTGGGGGGGGTCCGTGCCGGGGTTGAGGTTGGTGGGGTCCATGCCGGGGAGGGGGATGGGGGGGTCCGTGCCGGGGAGGAGGTTGGGGGGGGGGTCCGTGCCGGGGAGGGGGATGGGGGGTCCGTTCCGGGGAGGAGGTTGGGGTCCGTGCCGGGGTGGAGGTTGGGGGGGGTCCGTGCCGGGGAGGGGGATGGGGGGGTCCGTGCCGGGGAGGAGGTTGGGGGTCCGTGCCGGGGTGGAGGTTGGGGGGGGGGTCCGTGCCGGGGTGGAGGTTGGGGGGGTCCATGCCGGGGAGGGGGATGGGGGGTTCCGTGCCGGGGAGGAGGTTGGGGGGGGGGTCCGTGCCGGGGAGGGGGATGGGGGGTCCGTTCCGGGGAGGAGGTTGGGGCCCGTGCCAGGGAGGAGGTTGGGGGGGGGGTCCGTGCCGGGGAGGGGGATGGGGGGTCCATGCCAGGGAGGGGGATGGGGGGGTCCGTGCCGGGGAGGGGGATGGGGGGGTCCGTGCCGGGGAGGAGGATGGGGGGGTCTGTTCCGGGGAGGGGGATGGGGGGGTCCGTGCCGGGGAGGGGGATGGGGGGTCCGTGCCGGGGAGGGGGATGCGAGGGCAAGTGAGTTGGTCCACCTGGCCAGGTGCCAGCCTCCAACAGTTGGACCCATGCGGTCCATGCCACCTGGCTGGGGGAGGAGGGGATATGGGCAATGATGACATGTCGTCGTTCCCCTCCCCCCCCCACCAGGCTGTCATGTTTTCCGATCATCCAGCGATGTTGGCTGCCGTGGCGGCAGCCGCCAATGTCTATGTTGCCCTGGATGAGGAGGAGGGGGAAGAGGCGGAGGAGCGTGCCAGAGAGGCGGCGCAGGCTGCCGCAGAGGGGCAGGCGGCAGCCGCCTAGGCTGGAGGGACACCTGACCGACAGGACGAGGAGGGGGAGGAGGACGTCGCGGCCCACGGCAACGGAGGCACCCGAGGGCGCCCCGTGTGTACCGGCCCCGGCAGTCATACCAGGACCTCACGGACCGGGAATGCAGGAGGAGACTCCGGATGAGGCAGGAAACCGTGGCACACATCTGCCACCTGCTGGCACACCTGTCACCGCATGGCACTGGCAGGGTACACCCTCTCCCCGTGTCCGTCAAGGTTACGGTGGCCCTGAACTTTTATGCAACGGGGTCATTCCAGGCACCGAGTGAGGACCTGTCCGGCATATCGCAGACATCGGTGCACCGGTGCATCCGGGCAGTGACAGATGCCCTTTATGCCATGGCGCACTGCTACATCCGCTTCCCCGTGGACCGGGCCAGCCAAGATGCCCGGGCCGTGGGCTTCTCTGCCGTGGCCGGGTTCCCCATGGTCCAGGCCGCGATCGATGGGATGCACGTCGCCGTGCGGCCACCTGCAGATAACAGGGCCGTGTTCACCAATAGGAAGGGGACCCATTCGATGAACATACAGGTGATCCTGCACGTCTGCGCCCGTTACCCAGGCAGTGTACACGACTCATACGTGTTGTTGCGGTCATCCATCCCCAGCATGTACGAGGGACGCCATCCCCGGCTGAGGGGCTGGTTGCTGGGCGACAGGGGCTACCCATTGCGATCGTGGCTGATGACGCCTATACGGAGGCCACGCAATCAGGCGGAGAACCGCTTCAATGATGCCCATGTAGCGACAAGGGGAGTGATAGAGAGGTGCTTTGGCGTGCTGAAGATGCTGGGGGCACCCTCCAGTATCGGTCAGATAGGGTCGGCCGCATCATTGTGGTGTGCTGCGTCCTGCACAACATAGCCCAGCAGAGGGGCGATGTGCCGCAGGCAGAGGAGGGCGGAGTGGAGGAGCAGCAGGAAGAGGCGCAGTCCTCCCCAGATGAGGAGGATGGGGGTAATGGCAGACGGGGTAGACACAGGCGGGTGGCTGTCCACCGTTACCGGCTGGCCCAGCGGGCACGGGACAGACTGATAGCCGCCCGCTTCACTGACTAGATGGGCGTGGGAATCGGGTAGTATGGCCAAAGACCGCACACCATGGCAACAGCCGACCACCCACACCCACCATCCATCCACCCACCCAGCACCCCCTCACCCCCCTCCCCAACCCCACCTAACCCACCCGCATGCACACCACCCCCCCCATTGCCGATCCACCTGCGGCACAACGGGCCGGGCTCACACAGTTGCGGGTGGACGCATGTCTATTGCAGGCCATGGAGGATGATGACTACCCGCCCTGCGGTGAGCTCCTGGCTCCACATCGTTGGACTATGTCTGACCCATGGCCACAGTACCACCATCCACCCGGACCATCCCTGCATGCGGCTGTGACACTGCAGCGCATGGTCCCGTCCTCTGCCCGGGGGATGTTGATGGTGGCCCAGGGGGAAGGGGGCAGACTCACCTGGGGCTGAGGTAAGACCACCCCTCACACACACACTTGCACACGTACATGACACCCCCGCACGCTTTGGACAGAGCACAAAGGCAGCTTCTGTAGGTGTAACATTGACTTTAATAACCAAAGGAGTTCATGCACGTGCCCTAGCCCCTAAAACTCATCTGTGCCCTGCACCCGTGCCAACTTACTCAGTGTCTAATTGTTTGACCTTACGGGCCCTTTGACTACGTCTACGTGGTTCCCCAGACGGTACAGCAGAACTGGAGGTGGACTCCTGTGATTCCTGCCCTCTGACACTGGATCCCTTTGGTGGCCGTTTCCTGGGGCGTCCTGGCCTAGATGGGCCAGGCTGCGGCCCGGGTGACTGGGATGGCGAGCTGCCAGCCTGTCCTGCCCGTTGCCCACCTGATGCACCTGGGACGGAAGGGGGGGGGGGGGGGGGGGAGTCCGAGGTGTCACGGTGTACCGGGACCTCCCCTACAGGGGGAGCCGGGACGGACCACACCACCTCCTCCTCCCTCGGGGTGCCCGATGGCCCCCAGGCCTCTACATGGGTGGGGGATGTGAACGGACTGGCCATCCGACGCCCCCCGACATCTGGCGCTGCCAGTCCTGGAGGCCCGTGCTGGTATCGACAGGGGTCTGCAGGTTTGCAGCCATGGAGCCCAGGGGGTTGGCAAACTCTGTCTGTGACAGTGCGACGCCGGCTCGCACATGGCCACTGGCGCCGATGCCCTCAGCGATGGCCTGCAGAGACTGGGCCATGGCCTGCTGAGACTGGGCTATGGCGTTGAGCGCCTCTGCCATCTGGCGCTGGCACTGGCTCATGGCCTCCTGTGAGAGGGCAGCCATGTCCTGGGCCACAGACGCCGCACGGAAAGCCCCAGGCCTCGCAAACCGTTCCCCATGTTCGCACCCATTGCCTTCACCGCGGACACCACCCGTGCGGTGTCGGCCTGGGTGGCACGTATGACCAGCACCACTCCCAGCTCCTGGACGCGGGTGGACTCCTCCACCTGCGACTGCAGCCGCCGCAAGCCGGCCGTCACCCTCTTCGCTCGTCTCCGGGTCGGTGGTTTCATCGGATCTATGTGTGGGTGTGGTAACTCCAGGAACCCGGGATCCACCTGGGCGGCAGATGTTTGCTTGGGCTGGGCTGCCCTCCGACCGCCCGGCCCCTCTGCTGCTCCTACCTCCACCTGCTGTACCGGGACGGCTGTGTTGTGCGCACCAGTGAGTGTACCAGACGCCTCATCACTAAAGTGCCCAACCGAGGTGAGTGTTTCTGCGATGGTGGAGGGTGTTGGTGACAGCAGTGGCGTTGTGTCGTGCTCTTCGTCCCACTCTGAGTCCATGGCACTTTGGGGTGGGGTTTCGTCTCCACCCATCCACTCTGATTCACTGTCCGGTATTTCGTCTTCCTGGGTAGTGCTGTCCCGGGTAAGGATGTCCTGGGCAGTGCTGTCCCGGGTAGTGGTGTCCCGGGTAGTGGTGGCCCGGGTAGTGGTGTCCCGGGTAGTGGTGTCCTGGGTAGTGGTGTCCTGGCTCGGATGTGACGGGGGTCTGTGGCTGCCCCTCTCGTCGCTGGGTGGTCGCTCCCGCACTTGACAGGGGTGTCGTCTCCCTGTTGCTCCAGGTCTCTCCGTCTCCCGTGGCCTCCGAGGGGCATCCTGCGGGCGTCACATGCTGGAGGGTCCGTGTCTCTCCGTCTCCCGTGGTGTGCGAGGGGCATCCTGCGGGCGTCACATGCTGGAGGGTCCGTGTCTCTCCGTCTACCGTGGCCTCCGAGGGGCATCCTGTGGGCGATCTGCATCTGCGGGGATGGGTGCCTGGACGTTTGGTCGTGCGATGCATGGTTAGACATCAGGCAGTGATCAGGTGATATGGGGGAGGGGGATATAGGGGAGGGGGGATATGGGGACGGGCTGTCGGTGGCTCACTTGCTAGTACGCCCCCGACCTCTGCATCAGCAACCTCCCGGTCGTCAGGTCCGCCAGCCAGTTCCAGGGCCCTTTCCTGGTGTTCGGTCAGTGGCCTCTCATCAGCGGGGCCTCCTCCAGTCCTCACATGCTCCCTATTGTTGTGTGCGCGCTTCTCCTGTGGGGGGGGGGTGGCAGGGGTAAAAGGCAACACTGTTAGGCAGGTATATGAATGCACGCCATCGGTTGCGCGTGCATTGCAGAGGTTAAGGTTAGGGCTGGATTCACTTGGGGATATGGGGGATATGGGGGAGGGGGGATATGGGGAGGGGGGATATGGGGGGTATGGGGAGGGGGGATATGGGAGAGGGGGGATATGGGGGAGGGGGGATATGGGGGAGGGGGGATATGGGGGAGGGGGATATGGGGGAGGGGGGATATGGGGGAGGGGGGATATGGGGGAAGGGGGGATATGGGGGATATGGGGGAGGGGGGATATGGGGGAGGGGTGATATGGGGAGGGGGGATATGGGGAGGGGGGATATAGGTGGTGGGGGTATATGGGGGAGGGTTGATATGGGGAGGGGGATATGGGGGAGGGGGGATATGGGGGAGAGGGGATATGGCGGAGAGGGGATATGGGGGAGAGGGGATATGGGGGAGAGGGGATATGGGGAGAGGGGATATGGGGGAGAGGGGATATGGGGGAGAGGGGATATGGGGGAGAGGGGATATGGGGATATGGGGGAGGGGGGATATGGGGGAGGGGGGATATGGGGGAGGGGGGATATGGGGGAGGGGGGATATGGGGAGGGGGGATATGGGGGAAGGGCGGATATGGGGAAAGGGGGGATATGAGGGATATGGAGGAGGGGGATATGGGGGAGGGGGGATATGGGGGAGGGGGGATATGGGGGTATGGGGGAGGGGGGATATGGGGGAGGGGGGATATGGGGGATATGGGGGAAGGGGGGATATGGGGGAGGCTCACCCTGCCTGCTCTGACGAGGTCGTTCACCTTCTTGTGGCACTGGGTGCCTGTCCGTGGTGTCAGGGCCACAGCGGTGACGGCCTCTGCCACTTCCCTCCACAGACGCCGGCTGTGGCATGGGGCAACTCTGCGGCCGTGCCCGGGATACAGGGCGTCCCTCCTCTGCTCCACCGTGTCCAGGAGCGCCTCCACATCCCGTGACTCGAACCTCGGGGCTGAGCGGCGGCCAGCCATCCAGTCGGGTGTTCCGGTCGGGTGTTCCGGTCGGGTGGGGGCGAGCAGCGCGGCCTTATGAGCTGTCACGCCGTGCGGCGCGTATGACGCTGCACGGCGTGAACCACGTGCGCAAGCACGGATCCCGTTACGTCGCTGCTAGCCCATTTCGGGCCGGAGACTTTCGACCTATTTTTCCGACGTGACGCAAGTCGGATTTGCGCCGTTTTTTGCGCCGATCGGCGGACTTTCCACCGATAACGGAGAATTTCGCCCATGATGGGCCAGATAATCTCCTTCTGCACCTCAATAATTCTGTGACTTTGTGACTCTGATCTGCCTCAAACGTATTTACATTCTTCCTCAGAATACTGAAGGAAGCAAGGGAGGACATTTCTTGGGCCTTGACTGACATCTTTGTATCCTCATTGGCTACAGGTGAGATCCCAGAGGATTGGAGAATAGCTAACGTGGTACCGCTGTTTAAGAAAGGTAGCAGGGATAATCCAGAAAACTATAGATCGGTGAGCCTCACGCCGGTACAAGGTAAATTATTGGAGAGAATTCTCAGCGACAGGATTTATATCCATTTGGAAACAAACGGACTCATTAGCGATAGACAGCATGGTTTTGTGAAGGGGAGGTTGTGCCTCACTAACTTAATAGAGTTTTTTGAGGAGGTGATAAAGATGATTGGTGAGGGGAGGCGGTGATGATGTTTACATGGATGTCAGTAAAGCCATTGACAAGGTGCCTCTTGGCAGACTGGTACAAAAGGTGAAGTCACACGGGACCAGAGGTGAGGTGGATACAGAACTGGCTCGGTCACAGAAGGCAATAGAAGGGTGTTTTTCTGAATGGAAGGTTGTGACAAGTGGTGTTCCACAGGGATCGGTGCTGGGACCTCTGTTATTTGTACTATGCATAAACGATTTGGAGGAAAATGTAGCCGGTCTGATTAGTAAGTTCGCGAATGACACCAAGGTTGGTAGCAGTTAGTGTTGACGATTGTCACAAGATACAGCAGGACATAAATAGACTTGGGCAGAGAAATTATAATCGGGATTTAATCCGGACAAATGTGAGGTAATGTGAGTTTTGGTAGGTTTAACATAGAGGAGAATTATACTCTAAATGGTAAAACTCTTAGGAATATAGAAAGTCAAAGAGATCTGGGCGTACAGGTCCACAGATGTTTGAAAGTGGCAACACAAGTGGACAAGGTAGTCAAGAAAGCATACGGAATGCGTGCCTTCGTTGGATGGGGCACCGAGTATAAAAACTGGCAAGTATTGCTACAGTTGTATAGAGCCTTGGTAAGGCCACACTTGGGAGATTGCACACAATTCTGGTCACCACACTACCAGAAGGATATGAAAGCTTTGGAGAGGGTGCAGAGGAGGTTCACCAGGATGTTGCCTGGTTTGGAGGGTGTCAGCTATGTGGAGGGGCTGAATACACTCGGACTGTTTTCATTAGAAAGACGGAGGGTGAGGGGTGACATGATTATGAGGGGCATGGATAGAGTGGATGGGCCAGCATTCTTTCTCAGGGTGGAGGGATCAGTCGCCAGGGGGCATAGATTTAAGGTTTGTGGGGCAAAGTTTAGAGGAGATGTGCGCGGCAGTTTTTTGATGCAGAGGGTGGTGAATGCCTGGATCGCATTGTCTGGGGAGGTTGTGGAAGCAGGTACATTAACAGCATTCAAAAGACATCTTGACAAACACATGGATAAAGAGGGATATGGCACAAGAAAGTGCTGAGGGTTTTGGCAAAGGTTGGTATCATGACCGGTGCAGGCTTAGAGGGCCGAAGGGTCTGTTCCTGCGCTGTGTTGTTCTTTGTTCTTTGAGATGTGCGAGACAGGTTTTTTACACTGAGGGTGGTGAGTTGTTGGAACGCACTGTCAGGGGGAGTTGTGGAAGTAGATATATTAACGGCGTTCAAAATGCATTTTGACAAATACATGGATAGGATGGGTACAGAGGGATACGGCACAAGGAAGTGCTAAGGGTGGTATCGCGACCGGCACAGGCCTTGGAGGGCTGTATTGTTCATTGTTCTTAAATGAGGAAACAAGCAATGCGCACATAGTCTCACCAATGCCCTGGATTACTGAAACATAACGGGCAGAAATCTCTGCCCCTGGACACCCGGATGTGTTCCCCAGTGGAATGCAGAATTGGGTGTCGAAGGAATATCAGAATGCAACCTATAACCCCCTGCTGATGGCTTGAATGATGTCCACCAGATTTGCGCCGGCAGGGGGATGTAAATAAATGGAAATGGGTCTCAATGACACATTTGCATCTATTTAGTGGGCCCGGCACCCTATGCTCCGGCTCCCCTCATTCTCTGGTCCACGTAGCGTGGACCTGAAGTGGTGGACCTCGTGGTGTGCCAAGGTAGCAAACGTTGTCCCTTGGCACACTGCAAGGTCCACCACATCAACACCAAGCTGGTGGAGAACATCTGAGCCCATCCAAGGGCCTGCTCCCCGCATCTCCCCATCAATGCATGGCCCCTCTCAGGGATCCCGTAATACAGCTCCGGCAGGAGAACATAATCTCCCAAAACAAGAATCCAGCCCAGCATCTTTACTTTTGATTGGATTTGAATTTTAAATTTAAAACTTTTTAAACAAAACATTGACACAATTAGCTACCATTCCAATTTAAAAAGGCAAAACTTGAACGTACATTTTTCGCAGTAGGTTGTTATCATAGTAATTACACTTCCCTCTCTTCCCTGTGCATGTCTTATGCCAGCTGATACAAGTTGAATCGATGACAGCACCAAACAAAGCAGGAGCTGGTAACCAAGCTGCAGTAAAGAGGAGAAAATCAGTTAAGGAAAATGATCCAGCTCACACCCATACCATCACCCTTTTATATACTCATCTTCAAGCCTCATTTCATTGTGAATCAACAGTTTCAGTAGAGCATTAATAAAAAGTAGCCAATGATGTCAAACCCAGTTCATAATTTTCTTCAAAATATGATCCAAGGTTGTGATTGTAGTGCACAAAGACTCACGAGAGACGAATAGAGATGAAGTCGATGAGGCTTTATTAAGCGTGACTTGTTCCCCGCAGTTCAGTAACAGACTGGCCTGCGGGGGAGAACTCCTGGTTCTTATACTCCGCCTTCAGGGCGGAGCTAGAGGTCAACAGCCGACCAGGACCCGGGATCTGTCAGCCAATGACATCACGGCTTCACAGTCCCACATGACCCCTAATGCATACTACCACATTCACCCCTTGTTAAAAATGAACCCGGCGGGGTGGTGCTTCGCATGGAGGTAGAGGTTTACAAGGCTGGTCCTGGGAGGAAAAACTTTTGCATGTCATCACAGTATGTACAGGGTTTTTTTGTTTTTGTTTTGAACTATTTACAGTATTCGTAAGAGGGAAAAAGGGGAAAAAAATTCTCGTTAAAGTCCATAACATTCTAGTGTTACACCGATGCCACAAGTCGGTCGGGCGGTCTGGTCGTCCTTGTCGATCGCCTCAGCCCTGGTGGTGGTGGTGCTTGTTCCAGTGTTGTCGTCTCCGGGAGCCTTACGGTTTCTGCTTCAGCTTCACTTCTGGTCGGACCTGGGAGGAGGACCGATCCTCCCGGGAAGGGGGCTGTCGCGGGGTGCGCCGGTGGCAGGGAGGGGGTGATTGGTGTCGGGGGGGTGTGCGTGTTGCCGGCGGGCGCCAGATCTCGCAGGGAGACCGTGTCCTGTCGGCCGTCGGGGTACTCCACGTAGGCATACTGCGGGTTCGCGTGGAGGAGGTGAACCCTCTCGACCAACGGGTCCGACTTGTGCGCCCGCACATGTGTCCGGAGCAAGATGGGTCCTGGGGCCGCCAGCCAGGTCGGCAGCGACGTTCCAGAGGAGGACTTCCTGGGGAAGACAAGGAGGCGCTCATGAGGCGTTTGGTTAGTAGTGGTACACAGTAGCGACCGGATGGAGTGGAGGGCGTCCGGGAGGACCTCCTGCCACCGTGAAACTGGGAGATCCCTGGACCGTAGGGCCAGTAGGACGGTCTTCCAGACCGTGCTGTTCTCCCTCTCTACTTGCCCGTTCCCCCGGGGGTTGTAGCTGGTCATCCTGCTCGAGGCTGAGCAGGAACTGGCGCAGCTCGTCACTCATGAAGGAGGACCCCCTGTCGCTATGGACGTATGCGGGGCAACCGAGCAGTGTGAATATGGTGTTAAGGGCTTTAATGACAGCGGCCACTGTCATGTCAGGGCAGGGGATGGCGAAGGGGAAACGGGAGTACTCGTCCACCACGTTCAGGAAGTACGTGTTGCGGTCGGTGCAGGGGAGGGGCCCTTTGAAATCCAGACTGAGGCGTTCAAAGGGACGGGAGGCCTTGATCAGGTGCGCACTATCCGGCCTGAAAAAATGCGGCTTGCACTCTGCGCAGATGTGGCAGTTCCTTGTGACTGTACGGACCTCCTCCACGGAGTAGGGGAGGTTGCGGGACTTTATAAAATGGTAGAACCGAGTGACCCCCGGGTGGCAGAGGTCCTCGTGGAGGGTTTGGAGACGGTTAATTTGTGCGTTGGCACATGTGCCGCGGGATAGAGCATCGGACGGCTCGTTCAGCTTTCCGGGACGGTACAAGATCTCATAGTTGAAGGTGGAGAGGTCGATCCTCCACCTTAAGATCTTGTCATTTTTAATTTTGCCCCGCTGTGCATTATCGAACATGAAAGCTACTGACCGTTGGTCAGTGAGGAGAGTGAATCTCCTGCCGGCCAGGTAATGCCTCCAATGTCGCACAGCTTCCACTATGGCTTGGGCTTCCTTTTCCACTGAGGAGTGGCGGATTTCTGAGGCGTGGAGGGTTCGGGAGAAAAAGGCCACGGGTCTGCCCGCTTGGTTAAGGGTGGCCGCTAGAGCTACATCGGAGGCGCCGCTCTCGACCTGGAAGGGGAGGGACTCGTCGATGGCGCGCATCGTGGCCTTTGCGATATCCGCTTTGATGCGGCTGAAGGCCTGGCAAGCCTCTGTCGACAGAGGGAAGGTCGTGGTCTGTATTAGGGGGCGGGCCTTGTCTGCGTACTGGGGGACCCACTGGGCGTAATATGAAAAGAACCCCAGGCAGCGTTTTAGGGCTTTTGAGCAGTGAGGGAGGGGAAATTCCATGAGGGGGCGCATACGTTCGGGGTCGGGGCCTATTATCCCATTGCGCTCTACATATCCCAAGATGGCTAGCCGGTTTGTGCTAAAAACGCACTTGTCCTCGTTGTATGTGAGGTTCAAAACTTTAGCGGTCTGGAGAAATTTTTGGAGGTTGGCGTCGTGGTCCTGCTGATCGTGGCCGCAGATGGTTACATTGTCGAGATACGGGAACGTGGCCTGCAACTCGCGTTGATCAACCATTCGGTCCATCTCTCGTTGGAAGACCGCCAAATGGGACCCTTAGGAAGGGGTATAATCGCCCGTCTGCCTCGAAGGCTGTGTACTTGCGGTCACTTGGAGCTGATGGTAGGCGGACTTGAGGTCCACGGTGGAGAAGACCTTATATTGGGCAATCCGATTGACCATGTCGGATATGCGGGGGAGAGGGCACGCATCTAGCTGTGTGTACCTGTTGATGGTCTGGCTATAGTCTATGACCATCCTTTGCTTCTCCCCTGTCTTTACTACTACCACCTGTGCTCTCCAGGGACTATTGCTGACCTGGATTATGCCTTCCTTCAGTAGCCGCTGGACTTCGGACCGAATGAATGTCCGGTCCTGGGCGCTGTACCGTCTGCTCCTAGTGGCAACGAGTTTGCAATCCGGGGTGAGGTTTGCAAACAAGGATGGGGGCTCAACCTTGAGGGTTGCGAGGCCGCAGTTAGTTAGCAGGATATTTGTGCCCCTCAGGTTCAGATGTAGACCATCCTGTCTGTAGAGGTCCCACCTTCCCCAGAAAGAGCCCCAGTTATCCAGAAATCTGATTCGCTTATCATTCTCACACACAGAGTCACTATTATTCTCACACACTCTCTCATCTCTCTCACACACACAAACTCCCTCATCTGTCTCACACACACAAACACTCTCACCTCTCTCACACTCACTCTCATCTCAAACACACTCACTCTCACCTCACACACACTCATCTCACACACATACTCATTCTCATCTCACACAAACACTCTCATCTCGCACACACACACACATTCATCTCACACACACATTCTCATCTCACAGATTGGTAAGTAAAATCTTTTTTCCTTTCACTTATTAATTATTTGATATTATATTTGTAATCAGTTAAGGTAAAGTGTAAAAATGGCAGGAGATCCCAGGCCCGTGTATTGCTCCTCGTGCTCAATGTGGGAGTTGAGGGATGCGGCCGATGCCCCTGACTCCTTCATGTGCGGGAAGTGTGTCCAGCTGCAGCTCCTGTTAGACCACATGACAGCTCTGGAGCTGCGGATGGACTCACTTTGGAGCATCAGCGATGCTGAGGAGGTCGTGGATAGCACGTTCAGTGAGTTGGTCACACCGCAGATTAGGATTGGTGAGGGAGACAGGGAATGGGTGACCAAAAGGCAGAGAAAGAGCAGGAAGGCAGTGCAGGTGTCCCCTGCGGTAATCTCCCTCCAAAACAGGTATACCGTTTTGGATACTGTAGGGGAGATGACTCACCAGGAGAAGGCAGTAGTAGCCAGGCTCATGGCACCGTGGCTGGCTCTGCTGCACAGAAGGGCGGGAAAAAGACTGGCAGGGCTATAGTCATAGGGGATTCAGTCGTAAAGGGAGTAGACAGGCGTTTCTGTGGTCGAAAGCGAGACTCCCGAATGGTATGTTGCCTCCCGGGTGCAGGGGTCAGGGATGTCTCAGATCGGTTGCAGGACATACTGAAGGGGGAGGGTGAAAAGCCAGTTGTCGTGGTCCATATAGGCACCAACGATATAGGTAAAAAACGGGATGAGGTCTTACAATCAGAATTTAGGGAGTTAGGAGATAAGTTAAAAAGTAGGACCTCAAAGGTAGTAATCTCAGGATTGCTACCAGTGCCATGAGACAGTCAGAGTAGAAATTCAAGAATAGTCAGAATGAATACGTGGCTTGAGAGATGGTGCAGGAGGGAGGGGTTCAGATTTGTGGGACATTGGAACCGGTTCTGGGGGCGCTGGGACCATTACAAATCGGATGGTCTGCACCTGGGCAGGACTGGAACCAATGTCCTAGGGGGTGCTTTTGCTAACACTGTTGGGGAGGTTTTAAACTAATGGGAACCAGATTAGGAAGTTAGAGGTCAGTAAAGAGGCAGCAACTAAAGCCAGTAAGGTACTAGATAATAAACTCAATGTGACTAAGGGAAAGAGAAGACAGGGAAGAGATGATGAGCGCAAAGGGACAGGTGATCTGAGGTGCATTTGTTTTAATGCGAGAAGTGTAGCAGGTAAAGCAGATGAACTCTCATCTCACACACACTCATCATTCTCACACACACACTCTCTCATCATTCTCACACACACACACTCATCATATTCTCACACACACACTCTCACTCTCTTAATTCTCACACACTCTCATCTCTCTCAGACCCACACTCACTCTCATCTGACACCCACGCTTTCTCATCCCTCACATACACTCACTCTCATCTCTCTTATACACACACTCACTCTCACGTCACCCTCTGACACACTCACTCTCATCTCTCTTATACACACACTCACTCGCACCTCACCCTCTGACACACTCACTCTCATCTCACACACACACTCACTTTCACCTGACACTCACTCTCACTCACACACATTTGCTTCTCCCACACACACTCATTCTCATCTCTCACACACACTAATTTGTGACTCACACACACTCACTCTCATCTCACACAAGCTCACTCATCTCACACACACACTTACTCTCATCTCACACACACACTCACTCTCATCTCACACACACTCATCTCTGACACACACACTCTCACTATAATCTCTGACAGACCTGCTCATTCTCATCTCTGACACATTCATCTCACACACTCACTCATCTCAAACACGCTCACTCTCATCTCTTGCACTCTCGCTCACTCTCATCGCTCGCACACATACCCACTCTCATCTCTCACGCACATACCCACTCTCATCACTTGCACACACTCACTCTCATCTCCCTCACACACACTTACTCACATCACTCTGACACGTACTCACTCTCATCTCTCTCACACGCATTCACTCTCAACTCTCTCACACGTACTCACTCTCATCTCTCTCACACGCACTCACTCTCATCTCTCACACACACTCACTCATTTCTCAACTCTCAAGCGCACACTCATCTCTCACACACACATTCACTCTCATCTCCCACATTACTCACTCTCATCTGACACCCACTCATCTCTGACACACACTCACACTACAATCTCTGACACACTTGCTCACTCATCTCTGACACACTCATCTCACACACTCACTCATCTCAAACACGCTCACTATCATCTCTTGCAGTCTCACTCACTCTCATCTCTCGCACACATACTCACTCTCATCTCTCACACACACACATACATACATCATTCTCTCACACACACTCACTCATCATTCTCACACACACACTCATCTCTCTCACACACCCACTCTCATCTCTCTCAGCCACCCACTCACTCTCATCTGACAAACACACTTTCTCATCCCTCACACACACTCACTCTCATCTCTCTTATACACACACTCACTCTCACCTCTCCCTCTGACACTCTCACTCTCATCTCACACACACGCTCACTTTCATCTGACATTCTCATCTGTCAGAAACTCACTTACCCATCTCTCACACACACTCACTCTCATCTGTCAAAAACATTTACTTCATCTCTCACACGCACTCACTCATCTCTCACACATACACACACTCTCATCTCTCACACACACACACTCGCATCTCTCACACACTCATTCTCATCTCTCACACACGCTCACCCATCATTCTCACACACACACACTCATCATTCTCACACACATACTCACTCATCTCTCTCACACACACACTCTCACTCTGATCATTCTCACACACACACTCATCTCTCTCACAAAGACCTCACTCTTATCTATACACACACTCACTCTCACCTTTCCCTCTGACGCACTCACTCTCATCCCACACAAACACTCACTTTCACCTGACACTCGCTCTCATCTCAGACACACACTCAGTCTCACCCACACTCATTTGCTTCTCCCACACACATTCATTCTCAACTCTCACACTCACTCATCCCTCACATACACTCGTCCACTTCTCCCACACACACCCATTCTCGTCACTCACTCGTCTCTCACACACTCACTCACATCTCACACACACTCTCTCTCATCTCACACACACTCACTCTCATCTCACACACACTCACTCTCATCTCACACACACTCACTCTCATCTCACACACACTCACTCTCATCTCACACACACTCACTCATCATTCTCACACACACTCATTCATCATTCTCACACACACACTCATCTCTCACCCATACACTCTCATCTCTCTCACAAAGACACTCACTCTCATCTCTCTCAGACCCACACTCACTCTCACCTGACAAACACACTTTCTCATCCCTCACACACACTCTCTCTCATTCCTCTTATGCACACACTCACTCTCACCTCTCCCTCTGACGCACTCAGTCTCATCTCACACACACGCTCACTTTCATCTGACATTCTCATCTGTCAGAAACTCACTCACCCATCTCTCACACATACTCACTCTCATCTCTGACACATACACTCACTCTCCTCTCTGACACACACACACTCACTCTCATCTCACACGCACTCACTCTCATCTCACACGCACTCACTCTCATCTCACACGTACTCACTCTCATCTCACACGCACTCACTCTCATCTCACACTCACTCACTCAGCTCTCTCACACATACTCACTCTCATCTCTGACACATACACTCACTCTCCTCTCTGACACACACACACTCACTCTCATCTCTGACACACATACTCTCATCTCTGACACACACACTCACCCTCATCTCACGCACATTCACTCTCATCACAAGCTGAATCTGGCACGGTTGGTGAAGGGGGAATTTAGCAGGTGGGATATCCCTCGCTAGCGGGATGGGTGCTGTCAGTGAAGTCGACAGTCCTGCTGAGGTTCTTGTTTGTGTTCCAGAACCTCCCAATTATCATTCCGAATGCTTTTATTTGAGGGTGAATGTGCTGATTTCAGGGTTTGTTTGGGTAGGTAAAGCCCTGCGGGGAAGGTGCTGCTGGACTGGGGTCAAGAGAGTGGCGGGTTAGCTCTTCAAAACTTAATGAATTACTATTGGGCACCGATTATAGCCATGGTCAGGGAGTGGGGGAAAGGTCGGTATGAGAGTGGATGGAGCCTCCTGGAAAGACTCGTGTTTGGGGACACTGTTGACTTTACCGTTCTTGCCGGCCAGGTACTCCACAAGCCCGGAAGTGGTGGCGGTCCTGCTTGTGTGGGGACAGTGGCGGCAGCACCTGAGGCTGGAGGGGGCCTTGGTTTGGCAACAATCTGTGGGAACCATCGTTTTGGGGGGGGGGGGGCTGGATGGGGGGTTTTGGGGATGGCAGCGGGCAGGGATTGAGCGATTTGGGTATCTATTCATTAGGGGCAGCTTCTCGAGCTTGGAGGGATTGGTGGAGGAATTTGAGTTGCCCGCTGGGAATGGGTTCCAGTATTTACAGGTGAGGGATTTTGTCCAGAAGCCGGTACCATCCTTTCCTCACCTGCCGCCCCAGGTGCTGCAGGACGAGGTGGTGTCAGAAACGGGGTAGGGGAGGGTAAAGTGTCAGAAATCTTCAAGGAGTTGATGGATTCGGAGGGAGGCTCTAAATATTATTATGAGGGGTAGTGAAGCATAAGTGGGAGGAAGAGTTGGGGAGGGAGCTGGGGTGTGGGAGGAGGCTTGAGGAGGTTGAATGCATCCTTGTCGTGCGCTAGACCTTATTCACTTCCAGGTGGTCCACAGGGCACACAATACGGTGGCCAGAATGAGCAGCATTTTTTGAAGGAGTGGAGGATAGGTGTGGGCGATGTGTGGGTGGGCTGGCGAATCATGTCCACATGTTTTGGGCCTGTCTGAAGCTGAGGAAATTCTGGCAGGGGTTTGCCGACGTTATGTTGGAGGTTTTGAAGGTGAAGGTGGTCCCGATTCCAGAAGTGGCGATCTTTGGAGTGTCAGAAGACCCAGGATTCCAGGGAGCGGGAGGCGCCAATATTTTTCCTTTTGCTTCCCTGGTAGCCCGGAGACGGAACTTATTGGAATGGAGGGACCCGGAGGCTCTAAAACCAGGGGTGTGGATGAGTGACTTGGTAGAGTTCCTCAGGCTGGAGAAGATAAGGTTCGCCCTGAGAGGGTCTGTGGAGGGGTTTGCCTGGAGATGGCAGCCATTCATCGACTTCTTTGAGAACAGTTAACATGCAAGCAGTGGGGGGTGGGGAGGGTAAAATGGGGTGGTAGGGAAGTAGGAAGCGGGGTGTTCCGTAATTAGTTGGTTTGGTTATTTGCAACCCTGTTGGCTTGTTTTGTTTGTGATTATGTTTGATGTGTAAATATATAAATGCCTCAATAAAATATTTTTCAATGAAAAGAAAGTGAAGCCAAGGTTAGAAATGTTGCCAGGTTACGAATAACCATCATTTCGAATAGAACCTGAAGGGAAAAGTATTTTGTTCTACCCTCAAATTGTGACACATTACTTTGAGTACTGAATTGTACTCACCAAACATCCTCATTATCAGAAACTGGATCCCTATTGCAAATGATTTTTCTTCTTTTCTCACTACTCTGGAAAATAGAAGAAAAACAAGAATTAAATAATTCAAACTTGTTGATATAGTCACATCATGTGATGGGCCTTTACCTGATGTCTGCAGCTCTCTTCATTGCAGTTGCATTCACAGATGTATTTTTCCTCGGTCTCATAGTCACTGAATTTAAGAATCTTCACAGTGTAGCGGGAGGCCATTTAGCCCATCGAGTTGGCACTGACACTCTAAAAGACCTTTCTACTTGGTCCCACTCCCGTGCCTTAACCCTGTAACCTTGCAGATTATTTTTCAGATAACAATCCAATTCCCTTTTGAATAGCTCGAGCAAACCTGTCGCTGTCACCCTCAAAGAAGTTTGTTGCAGTCTCTAACCATCCTCTAGATAAAACAATGCTCCTCGCATCACTTTTACCTCTTTTCACATTATTTTGAATTTGTGGCCTCTTGTTCCAGATGCCCTCTTAATTGGAAACAGCTTCTCACTATTTACCCTCTCCATGCCCCTCAATGAAGCTACTGCTCAGCTTTCTTTTGACCAAGGAAAACAGATCCAATCTCTCCAAGCTATCCTCATAGCTATAATCCTTTATCCCTGGAATCATTCTCGTGAATTTTCTCTGTACTCTCGCCAATGCCTTCTCATCCTTCCTCATGTTTGGCACTCAGTAGTGGTCACAGTTTCCAGGTGAGGCCTAACTAGCATAAAGGAAAATAGAAGTAAAATAGGGCAGATGCTGGAACCTGAATTACAAACAGAATGGGGGCGATTCTCCGATATGGAGGTCAAGTGTTCGCGCCGTCGTGAACGCCGTCACATTTCACAACGGCGCGAGCAGGGTCCGGGCACGACCTATTCTGGCCCCTACAGGGGGCCAGCACAGCGCTGGAATGGTTCACGCCGCTCCAGCGTCCTTATGCGGCGCCAAATGGGCACCGCGCCAACCTGCGCATGCGCAGTTGGGGCAGCCCAATCCTGCGCATGCGTGGGGAACGTCTATGCACGTCGGCCCCGCACCAACATGGCGGCGGTGTTCTGGGGCCGCGCGTGGTAAGGTAGGCCCGGGGGGGGGGGGAAGAGAGGCCGGCCCGCCGATCGGTGAGCCCCGATCGTGGGCCAGACCCCATCAGAGAAGGAGCCCCCCTCCCTCCCCCACAGGCCACCCCCCGAGCATTCCCGCAGAGTTCCCGTCAGCAGTGACCAGGGGTGGACGGCGCCGTCGGGAACATGTCGTGTCGTAGCGGCCGCTCAGCTCATCCGGGCCAGAGAATCGCCGCTCACCGGTTCTCCGAGCAGCCCGTTGCGAATCGCGCGCCGACTGGTTTCCGGGGGGGTGGGAGAATCGCGTGCGGGGGTCGGGGCTGCGTGGCGTGATTCACGCGGCGCCCCGGTGATTCTCCCACCCGGCGTGGGGGGAGGGGGGAGAATAGCACCCAAAATGTTGGAAAAACTCAGCAGGTCTGGAAGCGTCTTTGGAAATAGAAACAGAATTAATATTTTGAGTCCATATGACTCTTCAGAGCTAAAGAGAGGAAGAAATGTGTTGGATTTTATACTGTTTAAGAGGGGGTGGGGAAAAATAACAGGTCAGGAATAGGTGGGAGCGAGGAGAGATTTGGCAAGGATTTTATGGGCACGAGATAAAGGAGATACATTAATGGTAGTACTAAAGACTAAAGAAGGTGCTGATAATGGTATAAAGGTAAGATGGCAGTATGTGTTAATAACAGAAAAAGGGTCAGAGTTCTGAGAAAGCAAAATTTAAAATCAAGTGACAGGTGGCCCTATGGGGGAGGTGGGTGGCTTTGGGACAAAAATATGGATAACAAAAAGGGCACAAGATCTCCATCTTGAAAATTTATGGTCTGAAGTTGTTGAACTCAATGTTAAGTCCAGAGAGCAGTAACATTCTTAATCGGAAGATGCTGCTCCTCGAGTTTGCATTGGGCTTCGCTGGAACATTGCTGCAGGCCAAGGAGAGAAATGCGGGCATGAGAACAAGATGGCCAGTTGAAATTGCATGCGATAGGTCCAACTTTAACTTTGGTATCAAACCTGGTGACAAAAGTGGTGCTGTTGCTGTCTGCTGTACTGATCTCCACCTCGTAGAAGTGGAGTGACAACTCCCAGACACTTCTTCTTATCTCCCTCTGGACCAACATTCCACAACTAAACATTAAATCATTGTTTCCAGGTCTGTCACTGACCTCATTGCCTCTAGAGGTCTTCTCTCCACAGCTTTTAACTTTGTAGATGTTCAATCTCGCACACCCCGCTTCTACATACTTCACAAATTCCATAAACAGAACTGTCCTGGTAGACCAGTGTCAGCCTATTCCTGCCCATGGAACTAATTTCTTACTACCTTGTCTCCATTTTCTCTCCCCTTGTTCCAGTCTCTTCCCACATATATGTGCGATTCCTCTGATGCCCACATCACATTTCCAGTTCCCTGGCCCTAACCGCCGCCTCCTCACATTGGATGTCCAATTTCTGTACACCTCCATCCCCCACCAGTATGGTCTGAGGGCTCTCCGCACTGGGAAGAGGCCTGAACAATCCCATTCATCACCATCTTCCCCCACCATAAGACCATAAGACGTAGGAGCAGAATTAGGCCACTCGGCCCATCGAGTCTGCTCCTGCCCCACCTGGCGGAACTTGTTCTGTCACTAAATAATTTATCCTTTAACTTGTCCCGCTTCCTGAAAATAAAAGCTGTGGCTATATGTAGCCACTTGGTCCTTAGTTATGCCTGTCTTTTCATGGGACACTCCCTTGTTCCAGCCCTACTCAAGCACTCTCTCACAACTCTTTTTCAGTTACAGACTGTATTGGTACTTGCTTTATGCTTTTGTTTGGACCCGGAAAAATGTATCAATTTTACTTGTAATTTCCACCCCTCTCTCACCTTCACATGGTCCATCTCCGACACTTTCCTTATGTTTCTTTGACTGGCCACCAATATGTGTTACAAGTCTACCACCTCCCAGAGCTACAGCTCCTCACACACCACTTCCTGTCAGACTCCATCCCATTCTCCAGTTTCACCACCTCCATTACAACTGTTCTGATGATGCCACCTTCCAAATGGTGCCACATGTCTGCCTTTTCCCTGAACTGAGTGTTTACCCCCACTATGATTGACAGGGCTCTGAACCATGTCCAACCTCTTCTCTCCTCCCTAGAAACATGATAGGGCCCCCTTGTCCTCAATTCCCGCCCCACGAGCCTTCACATCCTCTGCCACGTACGACAACTCTAGCATGATGCCACCACCAGACACCCCCTTCACCCCCTCTGTCAGAATTCCACAGAAATTGGTCCCTCCAAGATACACTGGTCCACTCTTCCATCACCCCCAAGACCTGACCCTTAAATGAAATTAAAATTGCTTATTGTCACAAGTAGGCTTCAAATGTTACTGTGAAAAGCCACTAGTCGCCACATTCCGACACCTATTCGGGGAGGCTGGTACGGGAACACAGCACCTTCCCAGACAATCGCAGAAGATGCAACACCTGACTCCTTTACCTCCTCCCCCTCACCATTTCCCAAACACTCGGTCCTGGTTAAGCAGGCACCTCCTTCAGTTTGGTTTATTGCATTTGCTGCTCCCAATGTGATCTGCCATGAACTGGAGAGACTAAATGCAGACTGGATGATCTCTCTGCCAAACACCTTCACTCAGCCTGTAAGCGTGACCACAACCTTCCTATCATTTGCCCTTTCAACTCACCACCTTGGGCTCATGCTCACATGTCTGTCCTTTGCCTGCTGCAATGGTCCAGTGAAGATCAACATATACTGGATGAACAGCACCTCATCTTCCAATTAGATACAACATTACAGCCTTCTGTAACAGAAAAACAGACTGCAAGTGACATAAAAGTGGACTGCAAAAGCTTCCATAAGTATGTAAAAGAATAACATTAATGAAACAGGAGAATGTATTATCGAGAACAAGGAAATGGCAGAGCTATGAAACAACCACTTAAATCTGCCATCACGGAGGACACAAATAACTTCCCAGAAATGTGAAGGAAGCAGAGGGCCTAGTGAAAAGGAGGAATTGAAGGAAATTAGTATTATTAAAATATAGTGCTGGAGAAGTTAATGCAACTGAAACCAAGAAATCCCCAGAGCCTGAAGGTAAAGGGGCAGGAAGTGGCCAATGAATTAATGGGGTGCCACAGGGATCACACAATTCACAATATACATTAATGATTTGGATGAGGGAACAAAATGTATCATCTCAAAGTTTGCAGATGATACCAAGTTGGGTGGGAGGGTGAACTGAGACGATGATGCAGAGATCCTAGAGCATGATCTGGACAGGTTGGGCGAGTGGGCAAATCAATGGCAGATGTAGCATAATTTTGATAAGTGTGAAGTTATTCACTTTGGAAGCAAAAGCAAGAAGGCAGATTACTACCTGAATTGTTGTAAATTGGGAGAGGGGAGCATGCAGTGAAATTTGGGCCTTCATTGCGAGAGGATTCGAGTAGAGGAGCAAGAATGTGTTGTTGAAATTATACAGGGCCTTGGTTAGGCCACACCTGGAATATTGTGTGCAGTTTTGGTCTCCTTTTCTGAGTAAGGATGTTATTGTTCTCAAGGGAGTGCAGCGAAGGTTTACCATACTGATTCCTGGGATGGCGGGATATGAGGAGAGATTGACTAGGTTAGGATTGTTTGTGCTGGACTTCAGAAGAATGAAGGGGGGTTTCATTGAGACTTATAAAATTCGAACAGGACTAGACAAGGTAGATGCAGGGAGGATGTTCCTGATGATGGTTGTGTCCAGGACCTGGCTCACAGTCTGAGGATTCAGGGTAAACCATTTCGGACAGAGATGAGGAGACATTTCTTCACCCAAAGAGTGGTGAGCCTGTCGAATTCATTACCACATGAAATCGTTGGTGCTAAAACATTGAATATATTCAAGATGTAGCATTTGGAGTGAATGGGATCAAAGTTTATGGAAAGAAAGCAGGATTGGGCTATTCAGTTGGATGATCAGGCATGATCGTGATAAATTATTTTTAAAATTTAGAGTACCCAATTATTTTTTTTTCTCCAATTTTAAGGGCAATTTAACGTGGCCAATCCACCTAGCCTGCACATCTTTGAAGTTCGGGCAGCACGGGTAGCACAAGTGGATAGCACTGTGGCTTCACAGCGCCAGGGTCGCAGGTTCAATTTCCCGCTGGGTCGCTGTCTGTGCGGAGTCTGCACATTCTCCCCGTGTCTGCGTGGGTTTCCTCCGGGTGCTCCGGTTTCCAGTCCAAAGACGTGCAGGTTAGGTGGATTGGCCATGATAAATTGCCCTCAGTGACAAAAAAAAAGGTTAGGAGGGGTTATTGGGTTACGGGGATAGGGTGGAAGTGAGGGCTTAAGTGGGTCGGTGCCGACTCGATGGGCCAAATGGGCTCCTGCTGCACAGTATGTTCTATGTTCTAATGTGCAAACTCCACACGGACAGTGACCCAGGGCCAGGATTCGAACCCGGGTCCTCAGGGCTGCAGTCCCAGTGCTAACCACTGCGCCACATGCCGCCCCATGATCGTGAAAAATGGCGGAGCAGGCTCAAAGGGCCAAAATGCCTCCACCTGCTCCTATCTTCTATGTATCTATCTAGTAGTAGGGAAAATGTTGGAGTCTATTATAAAGGATGTGATAATAGGACACTTAGAAAATATCAATGGCTTTATGAAAGGGAAATCATGTTTGACAAATCCACTTGAGTTTTTGAGGATGTATGAGATTTGATAAGGGTGAACCAGTCGGCTCCTTCCAGGCATCGAATGGGAACCTGTCCGAAATCTCTCAGATCTCGGTGCACAGGTGCATCTGCATTGTCACGGGTGCCCTATATATGCCTGGTCGGCACAATATATAAAATTCAATGTAGACCGAACATACCAAGATGCCCGGGCAGCAGAGTAGCCACAATTGCCAAGATGCCCCGGGTCCACAGGGTGATGACGGCGGGATGCATGTTGCCATACGAGCACCTTCAGATGAGATAGAAATAAGTTCTGCAGCTGGTGTGCGTCCATGACCTGTGCACCATGCATATCGTCAACCAAGACCCAGGCATCTGCACCCAATACCCGGGCAGTGTGCACCGCACATTCATCCTGGCACACGCCATGGTTCCTGACTTCTTTGACGCACCGCCACCCAGCTGTGGTTGTGGCTCACGATGCCTATCTGGAGGCCGCAGACCAACGCAGAGACCCGCTACAATGACGCCTAACAGATTACAGGTTTATTGATTTACTAATTGCTTCACTGATCTTTTTGGGACCTTGGATGCAATATAATTTTTAAATTTAGTACATGGACAGAAAATGGAATATCCACAAAGTCAAAGTCATGGGGCGTCATTCTCCGACCCCCCAGAGGGTCGGAGAATGGCCGTTGGCCGCCATGAATCCCGCCCCCGCCGGTTGCCGAAGTCTCCGAAGGGAGAAAAGTCGGCGAGGCGTTAATGTCGCCGCTGCCGTCGGAGAATGTCACGGGTGTGCGCAAGGCAGCCGATTTTCGGCCTGCCGATATTCTCCCTTCCGGATGGGCCGAAGTCCCGTCGACGTGATGACCGTTCACGTTGACGTAAATTAAACCTCCTTTTCATCGGCGTGACCCTGTGCTCTAGGTTTACGTTGACCAGCGTGGAGGTGAGTGACGGCCTGGGGGGTTGGCTCTGGGCAGGCGATGGCGTGGCCGCAGTCTGAATGCGTGAGGAGAGGTGTGTCTCGGGTTGTGTGTGTGTGTGTGCGGTGGGGGGGGGGGGTGGTCAGAGTAGGCTGGGCTCCGGGGGAGTGCCGGGAGGGGGTCCGTGCCGGGGAGGGGGATGGGGGGGGGTCCGTGCCGGGGAGGGGGATGGGGGGGGTCCGTGCCAGGGAAGGGGATGGGGGGGCCCGTGCCGGGGAGGGGGATGGGGGGGGTCCGTGCCGGGGAGGGGGATGGGGGGTCCGTGCCGGGGTGGAGGTTGGGGGGGGGTCCGTGCCGGGGTGCAGGTTGGGAGGGGGTCCGTGCCGGGGAGGGGGATGGGGGGTCCTTGCCGGGGTGGAGGTTGGGGGGGGGTCCGTGCCGGGGTGGAGGTTGGGGGGGGGGGTCCGTGCCGGGGTGGAGGTTGGGGGGGGGGTCCGTGCCGGGGTGGATTATGGGGGGGGTTCGTGCCGGGGTGGAGGTTGGGGGGTGGTCCGTGCCGGGGTGGAGGTTGGGGGGGGGGTCCGTGCCGGGGTGGAGGTAGGGGGGGGTCCGTGCCGGGGTGGAGGTTGGGGGGGTCCGTGCCGGGGTGGAGGTTGGGGGGGGGTCCATGCCGGGGAGGGGGATGGGGGGTCCGTGCCGGGGAGGGGGATGGGGGGGTCCGTGCCGGGGAGGGGGATGGGGGGGTCCGTGCCGGGGAGGGGGATGGGGGCGGGGTCCGTGCCGGGGAGGTGGATGGGGGCGGGGTCCGTGCCGGGGAGGGGGATGGGGGGGTCCGTGCCGGGGAGGGGGATGGGGTGGTTCCGTGCCGGGGAGGGGGATGGGGGGTCCGTGCCGGGGTGGAGGTTGGGGGGGGGGTCCGTGCCGGGGAGGGGGATGCGAGGGCAAGTGTCCTCAGGTCCACCTCGCCAGGTGCCAGCCTCCAACAGTTGGACCCATGCGGTCCATGCCACCTGGCTGGGGGGAGGAGGGAATATGGGCAATGATGACATGTCGTCGTTCCCCTCCCCCCCCACCCCCCCAACAGGCCGTCATGTTTTCCGATCATCCAGCCATGTTGGCCGCCGTGGTGGCAGCCGCTCATGTCTATGTTGCCCTGGATGAGGAGGAGGAGGAGGAGGAGGAGGAGGAGCGTGCCAGAGAGGCGGCGCAGGCTGCCGCAGAGGGACAGGCGGCAGCCGCCCAGGCTGGAGGGACACCTGACCGACAGGACGAGGAGGGGGAGGAGGATGTCGCGGCCCTATGGCAACGGAGGCACCTGAGGGCGCCCCGTGTGTACCGGCCCCGGCAGTCATACCAGGGCCTCACGGACCGGGAATGCAGGAGGAGACTCCGGATGAGGCGGGAAACCGTGGCACACATCTGCCACCTGCTGGCACACCTGTCACCGCGTGGCACTGGCGGGGGACACCCTCTCCCCGTGTCCGTCAAGGTTACGGTGGCCCTGAACATTTATGCAACGGGGTCATTCCAGGCACCGAGTGGGGACCTGTCCGGCATATCGCAGACATCGGTGCATCGGTGCATCGGGGCAGTGACAGATGCCCTATATGCCATGGCGCACCACTACATCCGCTTCCCCGTGGACCGGGCCAGCCAAGATGCCCGGGCCGTGGGCTTCTCTGCCGTGGCCGGGTTCCCCATGGTCCAGGGCGCGATCGATGGGATGCAAGTCGCCGTGCGGCCACCTGTAGATAACAGGGCCGTGTTCACCAATAGGAAGGGGACCTATTCGATGAACATACAGGTGGTCTGCGACCACCGCATGATGATCCTGCACGTCTGTGCCCGTTACCCAGGCAGTGTACACGACTCATACGTGTTGTCGCGGTCATCCATCCCCGGCATGTACGAGGGACGCCATCCCCGGCTGAGGGGCTGGTTGCTGGGCGACAGGGGCTACCCATTGCGATCGTGGCTGATGACACCTATACGGAGGCCACGCAATCAGGCGGAGAACTGCTACAATGATGCCCATGTAGCGACAAGGGGAGTGATAGAGAGGTGCTTTGGCGTGCTGAAGATGCGTTTCTGGTGCCTGACCCTCTCTGGGGGCACCCTCCAGTATCGGTCAGATAGGGTCGGCCGCATCATTGTGGTGTGCTGTGTCCTGCACAACATAGCCCAGCAGAGGGGCGATGTGCCGCAGGCAGAGGAGGGCGGAGTGGAGGAGCAGCAGGAAGAGGCGCAGTCCTCCCCAGATGAGGGGGATGGGGGTAATGGTCAGGGCAGACGGGGTAGACACAGGCGGGTGGCTGTCCACCGTTACCGGCTGGCCTATCGGGCACGGGACAGACTGATAGCCGCCCGCTTCACTGACTAGATGGGCGTGGGAATCGGGTAGTATGGCCACAGACCGCACACCATGGCAACAGCCGACCACCCACCCCCCCCCACCCATCCACCCACCCAGCACCCTCACCCCCCTCCCCAACCCCACCCACCCCATCCGCATGCACACCACACACCCCCATTGCCGATCCACAACGGGCCGGGCTCACGCAGTTGCGCGTGGACGCGTGTCTATTGCAGGCCATGGAGGATGATGACAACCCGCCCTGCGGTGAGCTCCTGGCTCTACATCGTTGGACTATGTCTGACCCATGGCCACAGTACCACCATCCACCCGGACCATCCCTGCATGCGGCTGTGACACTGCAGCGCACGGCCCCGTCCTCTGCCCAGGGGATGTTGATGGCGGCCCAGGGAGAAGGGGGCAGACTCACCTGGGGCTGAGGTAAGACCACCCCTCACACACACACTTGCGCTCAACGTACATGACACCCCCGCACGCTTTGGACAGAGCACTAGGCAGCTTCTGTAGGTGTAACATTGACTTTAATAACCAAAGGAGTTCATGCACATGCCCTAGCCCCTAAAACTCATCTGTGCCCTGCACCCGTGCCAACTTACTCAGTGTCTAATTGTTTGGCCTTACGGGCCCTCTACGTGGTTCCCCAGACGGTACAGCAGAACTGGAGGTGGACTCCTGTGATTCCTGCCCTCTGACACTGGATCCCTTTGGCGGCCGTTTCCTGGGGCGTCCTGGCCTAGATGGGCCAGGCTGCGGCCCGGGCGACTGGGATGGTGAGCTGCCAGACTGTCCTGCCCGTTGCCCACCCGATGCACCTGGGACAGAAGGGGGGGGGGGGGAGTCCGAGGTGTCACGATGTACCGGGACCTCCCCTACAGGGGGAGCCGGGACGGACCACACCACCTCCTCCTCCCTCGGGGTGCCCGATGGCCCCCAGGCCTCTACATGGGTGGGGGATGCGAACAGACTGGCCATCCGACGCCCCCCCGACATCTGGCGCTGCCAGTCCTGGAGGCCCGTGCTGGTATCGACAGGGGTCTGCAGGTTTGCAGCCATGGAGCCCAGGGGGTTGGCAAACCCTGTCTGTGACAGTGCGACGCCGGCTCGCCAATGGCCACTGGCGCCGATGCCCTCAGCGATGGCCTGCAGAGACTGGGCCATGGCCTGCAGAGACTGGGCCATGGCCTGCTGAGACTGGGCCATGGCCTGCTGAGACTGGGCCATGGCCTGCAGAGACTGGGCTATGGCCTGCAGAGACTGGGCTATGGCCTGCAGAGACTGGGCTATGGCGTTGAGCGCCTCTGCCATCTGGCGCTGGCACTGGCTCATGGCCTCCTGTGAGAGGGCAGCCATTTCTTGGGCCACAGACGCCGCCTGCACGGAAAGCCCCAGGCCTCGCAAACCGTTCCCCATGCCTGACACCGTCGCACCCATTGCTTCCACCGCGGACGCCACCCGGCGGTGTCAGCTTGGGTGGCACGCATGACCGGCACCACTCCCAGCTCCTGGACGCGGGTGGACTCCTCCACCTGCGACTGCAGCCGCCGCAAGCCGCCCGTCACCCTCTTCGCTCGTCTCCGGGTCGGTGGTTGCATCGGATCTATGTGTGGGTGTGGTAACTCCAGGAACCCAGGATCCATCTGGGCGGCAGATGTTCGCTTGGGCTGGGCTGGGCTGCCCTCCGACCGCCCGGTCCCTCTGCTGCTCCTACCTCCACCTGCTGTACCGGGACGGCTGTGTTGTGCGCACCAGTGAGTGTACCAGACGCCTCATCACTAAAGTGCCCAACCGAGGTGAGTGTTTCTGCGATGGTGGAGGGTGTTGGTGACAGCAGTGGCATTGTGTCGTGCTCTTCGTCCCACTCTGAGTCCATGGCACTTTGGGGTGGGGGTTCGTTTCCACCCATCCACTCTGAGTCACTGTCCGGTATTTCGTCTTCCTGGGCAGTGCTGTCCCGGGTAGGGGTGTCCTGGGCACTGCTGTCCCGGGTAGTGGTGTCCCGGGTAGTGGTGTCCTGGTTAGTGGTCTCCCGGGTAGTGGTGTCCCGGGTAGTGGTGTCCCGGGTAGTGGTGTCCTGGGTAGTGGTGTCCTGGCTCGGATGTGACGGGGGCCTGTGGCTGCCCCCCTCGTCGCTGGGTGGTCGCTCCCGCACGTGACGGGGGTGTCGTCTCCCTGTTGCTCCAGGTCTCTCCGTCTCCCGTGGTGTGCGAGGGGCATCCTGCGGGCGTCGCATGCTGGAGGGTCCGGCTCTCTCCGTCTCCCGTGGTGTGCGAGGGGCATCCTGCGGGCGTCGCATGCTGGAGGGTCCGGCTCTCTCCGTCTCCCGTGGTGTGCGAGGGGCATCCTGCGGGCGTCGCATGCTGGAGGGTCCGGGTCTCTCCGTCTCCCGTGGCCTCCAAGGGGCATCCTGCGGGCGGTCTGCATCTGCGGGGATGGGTGCCTGGGCGTTTGGTCCTGCGATACACAATGAAGCATGCATGGTTAGACATCAGGCAGTGATCAGGTGATATGGGGGAGGGGGATATAGGGGAGGGGGGATATGGGGACGGGCTGTCGGTGGCTCACTTGCTACTATGCCCCCGACCTCTGCATCAGCAACCTCCCGGTCGTCAGGTCCGCCAGCCAGTTCCAGGGCCCTTTCCTCGTGTTCGGTCAGTGGCCTCTCACCAGCGGGGCCTCCTCCAGTCCTCACATGCTCCCTATTGTTGTGTGCGCGCTTATCCTGTGGGGGGGGGGGGGGTGGCAGGGATAAAAGGCAACACTGTTAGGCAGGTATATGAATGCACGCCATCGGTTGCGCGTGCATTGCAGAGGTTAAAGTTAGGGCTGGATTCACTTGGGGATATGGGGGAGGGGGGATATGGGGGAGGGGGGGATATGGGGGAGGGGCGGATATGGGGGAGGGGGGATGTGGGGGGGGGATGTGGGGGAGGGGGATATGGGGGAGGGGGGATATGGGGGAGGGGGATATGGGGGAGGGGGGATATGGGGGAGGGGGGATATAGGAGAGGGGGGATATGGGGGAGGGGGGATATGGGGAGGGGGGATATGGGGGAGGGGGGATATGGGGAGGGGGATTTTGGGGGATATGGGGGAGGGGGATATGGGGGAGGGGGATATGGGGGAGGGGGGTTATGGGGAGGGGGATTTGGGGGAGGGGGGATATGGGGAGGGGGGATATGGGGGAGGGTGGATATGGGGGAGGGGGATATGGGAGAGGGGGGATATGGGGGAGGGGGGATATGGGGGAGGGGGATATGGAGCGGGGGATAAGGGGAGGCGGGTTATGGGGGAGGGGGCATATGGGGGAGGGGGGATATGGGGGATATGGGGGGGATTATGGGGGATATGGGGGAGGGGGATATGGGGGAGGGGGGATATGGGGGAGGTGCGGATATGGGGGAGGTGCGGATATGGGGGAGGGGGGATATGGAGGGGGTATATAGGGGAGGGGGGATATGGGGAGGGGGATATGGGGGAGGGGGGGATATGGGGAGGGGGGATATGAGGGAGGGGGGGATATGGGGGAGGGGGGATATGGGGGAGGGGGATATGGGGGAGGGGGGATATGGGGGAGGGGGGATATGGGGCAGGGGGGATATGGGGGAGGGGGGATATAGGAGAGGGGGGATATGGGGGAGGGGGGATATGGGGGAGGGGGGATATAGGAGAGGGGGGATATGGGGGAGGGGGGATATGGGGAGGGGGGATATGAGGGAGGGGGGGATATGGGGGAGGGGGGATATGGGGGAGGGGGATATGGGGGAGGGGGGGATATGGGGGAGGGGGGATATGGGGCAGGGGGGATATGGGGGAGGGGGGATATAGGAGAGGGGGGATATGGGGGAGGGGGGATATGGGGGAGGGGGGATATAGGAGAGGGGGGATATGGGGGAGGGGGGATATGGGGAGGGGGGATATGGGGGAGGGGGGATATGGGGAGGGGGATTTTGGGGGATATGGGGGAGGGGGGATATGGGGGAGGGGGATATGGGGGAGGGGGGGTTATGGGGAGGGGGATTTGGGGGAGGGGGGATATGGGGAGGGGGGATATGGGGGAGGGTGGATATGGGGGAGGGGGATATGGGAGAGGGGGGATATGGGGGAGGGGGGATATGGGGGAGGGGGATATGGGGCGGGGGATAAGGGGAGGCGGGTTATGGGGGAGGGGGCATATGGGGGAGGGGGGATATGGGGGATATGGGGGGGGATTATGGGGGATATGGAGGAGGGGGGATATGGGGGAGGGGATGGGGGAAGTGCGGATATGGGGGAGGTGCGGATATGGGGGAGGGGGGATATGGAGGGGGGATATAGGGGAGGGGGGATATGGGGGAGGGGGGATATGGGGGAGGGGGGGATATGGGGAGGGGGGATATGGGGGAGGGGGGGATATGGGGAGGGGGGGATATGGGGGAGGGGGGATATGGGGGAGGGGGGATATGGGGGAGGCGGGATATGGGGGAGGGGGGATATGGGGCAGGGGGATATGGGGGAGGGGGAATATGGGGCAGGGGGGATATGGGGCAGGGGGGCATATGGGGAGGGGGATATGGGGAGGGGGATATGGGGGAGGGGGATATGGGGGAGGGGGGATATGGGGGAGGGGGGATATGGGGAGGGGGGATATGGGGGAGGGGGGGATATGGGGGATATGGGAGGGGGGATATGGGGGAGGGGGGGATATGGGGAGGCTCACCCTGCCTGCTCTGACGAGGTCGTTCACCTTCTTGTGGCACCGGGTGCCTGTCCGTGGTGTCAGGGCCACAGCGGTGACGGCCTCTGCCACTTCCCTCCACAGATGCCGGCTGTGGCGTGGGGCAACTCTGCGGCCGTGCCCGGGATACAGGGCCTCCCTCCTCTGCTCCACCGCGTCCAGGAGCGCCTCCACATCCCGTGACTCGAACCTCGGGGCTGAGCGGCGGCCAGCCATCCAGTTGGGTATTGCGGTCGGGTGTTCCGGTCGGTTGGGGGGGAGCAGCGCGGCTTTATGAGCCGTCACGCCGTGCAGCGCGTATGACGCTGCACGGCGTGAACCACTGCGCAAGCGCGGATCCCGTTACGTCGCTGCTAGCCCGTTTCGGGCCGGAGACTTTCGACCCATTTTTCCGATGTGACGCAAGTCGGATTTGCGTCGTTGTTTGCGCCGATAACGGAGAATTTCGCCCATGGTTTCAGATAGAAATATGTGAACTGCTGGTCAAAGCTAATATTGTTCCAAAAGACTCTTTCATAAGGTCTTTGTAGTGAATAGATCATTGTTAAAAATGTATCAAAAGCAAGGTTAGAGCAAGCACATGGGGCCCGATTCTCCACTCCCACGCCGAAGTGGCCGCGCCGTCGTGAACGCCGTCGAGGTTCACGACGGCGCGGAACGGCCCCGATCCCGACCGATTCAGGGCCCGAAAAAGGGCTAGGATTGGGGCCGCGAGAACCTCGGGGGCGCGTTCCGCGAAGGCCGCGCCGTCACCGTGCGACGCCCGAATGACGCACCGCTGCGTCCTAAATTGCGCGAACCGCGCACAGAGGACCCGGAGGAGAACTGAGGAGATGGCTGAGCCCCGAAGAGCCGCACCGAGGTTCTGGGATACGGACCTGGACACCCTGGTGGATGAGGTGGAGCACAGAAGGGACACCCTCTGCCCAAGACGTGGGCATCGCTAGCCATCCAGCGGTGAGGCACGGTTGGCGGGAGGTGGGCACTGCAGTCAGTGCTGTGGGGCAGACCCCCCGGACAGGGGAGCAGTGCCGCAAGAAGCTGCACGACCTCACCCGGGCTGCCAGGGTAAGTGCCATGAGGGTGCCCCCAGGGGGTTGGGCGGGGGGGGGGGCGTTGGGAGTGTTGGGGCTTCAGGGGCGATGTTGGGGGGGTCAGGGGTTTGGGGGGTCACGGCGGGTTGGGGGGGCGTTGGGAGTGTTGGGGGGGGGGACTGGGGCATCAGGGGCGATGTTGGGGGGGGGGACAGGGGGTTTGGGGGGGTCACAGTGCCCAACTATCTACTCGACCCACATGAGCCCCGGGACCCCCCTGGAGCGAACCCATGGCGTGCTGTATCCTGAACCAGCAACAATGTTGTCAATATCTGCATGCCCTGATGATACCCGCCTAATGGTGATGCTTTATCCAACCCCCCCCCCCCCACACCCCCAGGACAAGACAGCGCATAACCAGCGGGAGCGCATGAGAACCGGAGGGGGTTCTCCGGTCCCTGCGCCCCCTAACCATTCACGAGCAGAGGGCCCTGGACCTCGCTGGGGGATCCGCCACCCGGGAGATCGCGCCATGCCAGGTCGGAGGCGCAGAAGCAAGTGAGAGAACCCTGCATGTCCTCTCCACCCCCAACCCGTCATCGCCCCCCTCACACTCTGGCCACTGCACCCCAGATCCCACCCCCCCTCACACTCTGGCCACTGCACCCCAGATCCCATCCCCCTCACACTCTGACCACTGCACCCCAGATCCCATCCCCCTCACACTCTGGCCACTGCACCCCAGATCCCACCCCCCCTCACACTCTGGCCACTGCACCCCAGATCCCACCCCCCCCCTCACACTCTGGCCACTGCACCCCAGATCCCATCCCCCTCACACTCTGACCACTGCACCCCAGATCCCATCCCCCTCACACTCTGACCACTGCACCCCAGATCCCATCCCCCTCACACTCTGACCACTGCACCCCAGATCCCATCCCCCTCACACTCTGGCCACTGCACCCCAGATCCCATCCCCCCTCACACTCTGGCCACTGCACTCCAGATCCCATCCCCCTCACACTGTGCACCCACCACCACCATACACCCGGGCCACCGTGTCTAACGAACCCCGAATCTTTTATGTTCCCCAGGGCCATCGGCCGAACCTTCAGGGACGTCTCGCCCAGGAAGCAGCGCAACACCACCCACCGCAACGGCACCCAGGGACGCACGGCAGAGGTTGGCAGTTGGTTGGACAGGAGGGCAGATCTCACAGTCTGGGACACAGGGACCGGGACGCTGAGACCTCCGGGACAGACATTAGTCAGGGGCACAGGGTGGACAGTAATGCTGAAGCCCACATCATGGCCACACACCCGCTGTATCAAACTGGAGGTCAAGACGACATGGCCCGCATGGAGCTTGCGCCGAGCCATGAGGGGGATCAGTCCACACCAGACTTCTTGACGGATGATGACCTCGAGCTTGCGGCACTGCTGTCTCCCACACCGTTCACCATCGCAGAGACACTCACCTCGGTTGGGCAGATAAGTGATGAGGCTCCCGGGTCACGGTCTGGTGCGCACCCCACAGCCGAGCCGGAACAGCAGCTGGAGTTTGGAGCAGCCGAGGGGCTGGACGGTCGGAGAGCAGCCCAGGCCCAGCAACCAGCTGCCACCCAGACGGTTCCGGGTTCCTGGATGTAATTGACCCACCCGGACAACCGATGCGTATGGACACCCAAGGACTGAGTAACGGGATGAGGGCCATCTTCCAGGACCTGCACACGCAGTTGGAGGAGTCCATCCACGTCCAGGAGCAGGGAGTGGTGCCGCTCATCGCAGCCACCCAGGCCGACACCGCACGGGTGGCGTCCGCGGTGGAGGCAATGGGTGAAGGGGTTTTGGCCATGGGTCAGGTTCTGCAAGGCGTTGGGCTTCATGTGCACGCGTCATCCATGGCCCAGGAGCGGGCTGCCCTCTCACAGGTAGCCATGCGCCAGAGCCAACACGACATTGCCGCCGCTCTCCGGCCCTGGCTGAGTCTCACCATGCCATGGCCCGGTCCCAGCAAGCGATGGCTCAGTCCCAGCAGTCAGTCGCGGAGAGCATAGACCGCCTGGCGCACGTGATGGATGGCATCGCGCACTCACAGGTCGAGATTGCACAGACCTTGGCAGGAATGTGGCACTCCCTGGGCCCCGTCTCGGCGAACATTCGGACCGTGGTCGATACCGCTGCAGGCCTCCAGGACTGGCAGTGCCAGGTGTGCGATGGAGCATGTCTCCGAGCGCATCTCCGTCCCACAGTGAGGCCCGGGGGCCACCGGGCTCCCCGAGGAGGAGGAGGTTCTGGGGCCCGTCCCGGTAGCTCCATTAAGGGACGTCCCGGTACACTCGGCCTTCCCCGTTCCATCCCTGGCACATCTGGTGGGGAGCGGGCAGGTCAGGGTGGCACCACGCCATCCAGCACGCCCGCAGAGCAGCCTGGCCCATCGAAGCCGGGCCGCCCAAGGAAACGTGTGCCGAAGGGGAGCCATGTCGAAGGGCGTGATTCACAGCAGTCCACCTCCACTCCTGCTGTACCATCTGGGAACACACCTAGACGTAGTGGTAGGGCCAATAAGGCAAAGTCGTTAGGCCCGTAAGAAGTTGGCACGGGTGCAGGGCACAGTTTAGTTGTAGTGGGTTGGGCACCTATGTTCACCACACGAATAAACGCACTGTTAAATTTGACTTGTAAGACTGTGTGCTATGTCCGGTGCCAGGGGGCTCAGGAGGGTGCCCGATTGGCGTTGTGGTATACGAGCCGTTCAAGGTCTGTTCCGGATGTGGTGACCCTTTCCCCCCCCCCCCCGCCCCCCCATAATCGGACACCGTTGTCCTCGGTACACCGATGCCAGCCACCCCACGGGCATGTGGGGAAATATCCGTCACGAAGGCTGTGACCACCGGAGTGCATGGTTCAGCTATAGCCATGAGTCAGACCTTGGCTGGCGAATCTGAGCACACAGCTCATCGCAGAGCGGGCTGTCATCGTTCAACATGGCACTGATCACACCCGCTTACACAATCATCACTGTTGTGCAATCCCGTAGTGCCGCAGTGGTAAGGTGATGTTGAATTGTTGCCGTGAACGCGATGCGGGGGTGCAGGGGGGGGGGGTGGTGGTGGGTGCTGTGTGGTGCCCGTGTACAGGAGTGATGGTGCAAGTGGCAGTGTTCAGCGAATCCCACCCCCACAGTGCGTGAACCGTGCGGCCACCAACGCGTCGCGTGCCCGCTGTCCCCGGCGGTGCCGTCGCGCAGCCTCCTGGGCGTAACGAGCAGCCTGGCAATGTCTGTGTCCTGCGCCCCTCCCCCCACCCTGATGCGCCCCATCATCCTCATCCTCCTCTTCCCCATCCCCCTCGTTTGCGTTGGCTCCGGTGCCGTCGGGTCCTCCCTCCGGCTCTTCCACCAGGTCATCTCCCCTCTGTATGGCAATGTTGTGCAGCGCACATCAGACCACAACTACGCCACCGACCCTGTCGGGCCGGTACTGCAGGGCCCCTCCGGAGCGGTCCAGGCATCTGAATCGCATCTTCAGCAGCCCGAAGCACCGCTCCACCACACCCCTGGTTGCTGCATGGGCCTCGTTGTATAGGCTCTCCGCGTTGGTGTGAGGCCTCCGTATTGGCGTCAGCAGCCATGACCTCAATGGATAGCCCTTGTCGCCCAGCAACCAGCCCCTCAGCCGGGGGGGGGGGGGGCATCCATCGAACATTGCGGGGATGAACGACTGTGCCAGAATGTAGGCGTCATGCACACTGCCGGGGTACTTTGCACACACATGCATGATCTACATGTGGGGGTCGCACACCACCTGAATGTTCATGGAGTACGCGCCCTTCCTGTTCATGAACACGTCCCTGCTGTCTGCAGGTGGGCGCATGGGGACGTGCACACCATCGATGACACCCTGGACCATCGGTATCCCGGCCACCTTGGCGAATCCACGTGCCCGTGCTTCCTGCTGTGCTCGGTCCTCGGGGAATTGAATGTACCTGTCCGCAATGGCGTACAAGGCGTCGGTGATGGCCCTGATGCACCTGTGGACCGATGCCTGTGATATCCCGGAGAGGTCCCCGCTCGGCGCCTGGAAGGAACCGGTCACATAAAGGTTTAGAGCCACCGTCACCTTGACGGAGACTGGTATAGCGTGTCCTCCTCCCATTCCACGTGGTGCGCCACGAGCTGGCATATATGTGCGACCGTCTCCCTGCTGAACCGTAGCCTCCTCCTGCATGTGAAGTCTGGTAGGGCCTCGAACGACATTCTGTCACGGCACACCCTCGGCCTTGCTGGACGCCTGTGGCGTGCTGGCACCACCATCAGTGGCTCCTCGTGCTCCACCTGCTCCTCCGCCTCTTCCTGCTCCCCCCCAAGCACTTCCTCTGCATTCCTCGCCGTCTGGCGGTCAATGTTCCCCTCGGCATCCCCCTGTACATTCGGGTCCTGAGCGCCTGAGGCCTGCGTGTCGACGACGGGCCACTCCGCGGCCATCCCCTCTGCTGCACCGGCGATCGCTGCATCTGCACTGTGGGCCGTCCGACTCTATGCTGCCGGGTGGCAAACTCCAGAACTGCGGCTCCAACCACGGCAGTGAACATCGCTGTCTGGTTGGCATACATGATGACCTGCAGGAAGGTGGTGGGGGGCAGAGAAATGACATGCTACACCAAGGTTCTTCCACACCTTGTCAGCCGGGCTGCATGGGATACCTGTGTGCCCCGGTGGCCTGGTCGCGCTGCAGATACGCAGCCAGCCTAACACCTGGTCACTGTCTGCGCCCAACGGTCACTTCACACCGTACTGCTCACCAGTGTGCCACTCACCTGTGCCCATCAGCCACACGCAACCTGCGGCCGTGTCCTCATCACCGTCCTGCCATATCAGGGCGGCTGACATGTGGCATCCGCGGATGGACGATACCATCCACACTCTCCCTCACCCCCTCCCACCTGCACACTCTCCCGCTCCCCCATCCCACCTGCACATTCTCCCGCCCCCCCACCTGCACACTCTTCTGCCCCCCCCACCTGCACATTCTCCCGCCCCCCCCACCTGCACACTCTCCCGCACCCCCCTCCCACCTGCACACTCTCCCTCACCCCCCTCCCACCTGCACACTCACCCGCCCCCCCCACCTGCACACTCTCCCGCCCCCCTCCCACCTGCACACTCTCCCTCACCCCCCTCCCACCTGCACACTCTCCCGCCCCCCCACCTGCACACTCTCCCTCACCCCCTCCCACCTGCACACTGTCCCGCCCCCCCTCCCACCTGCACACTCTCCCACCCCCCCACCTGCACACTCTCCCGCCCCCCTCCCACCTGCACACTCTCCCGCCCCCCCACCTGCACACTCTCCCGCCCCCCCTCCCACCTGCACACTCTGCCGCCCCCCCCTCCCACCTGCACACTCTCCCGCCCCCCCCTCCCACCTGCACACACTCCCGCACCTCCCCTTTGGCCGCAGCAAAATGGGAGGGGCTCGAGAGACTGAGACAGAACACCCACTAGATTTAGTTAAAGTTTTGACCGTAATAACCCCTAAACGGGAGGGTGTCCAACTTCTTAGAGAAGTCAAAAGAGCATTGGGGGAGGGGGAGCAGCAAATAGAGGTTAGCTGGCTTGTAATTAGACCATAGAACATAGAACGATACAGCGCAGTACAGGCCCTTCGGCCCACGATGTTGCACCGAAACAAAAGCCATCTAACCTACACGATGCCATTATCATCCATATGCTTATCCAATAAACTTTAAAATGCCCTCAATGTTGGCAAGTTCACTATTGTTGCAGGTAGGGCATTCCACAGCCTCACCACTCTTTGCGTAAAGAACCTACCTCTGACCTCTGTCCTATATCTATTACCCCTCAGTTTAAACAATGGTTATTAGGCTATAATCCGCCAAGAACTAATTGGACTAAAATTACTGCTCGTCTGCAAAAGAAATTGGAAGATGTGTTCGATTATGTACAAAGATTTATGAAAGTATGGGCAAAACACTCAGGAATGAATTTGCCAGGGGAAGTGGAGTCGTGGGATGACAGTACTCTTGAATCATTAAAGTCTGCTTTCCTTGCTGGTTTAAAAATAGATGTGGCCAATGCATTGAAACTAGTGCTCCTTGTTGGGATCAAGGGGTAACAACGTACACGGCATTCGTAACTTGATGTGCTCAAATTGATAGAGATTTTGATTCTAAAATCTGTGTTTTCTAAACAGAGACGCAACCTAAAGGAGTAGCAGTTCAATCAGTAAATGATGCCATGTACAATTCAAATGCTTTTCAAGAATCAAAAATTGCCAGAGGAAAATGTTATTTTTGTGGAAAGGATGGACTAGGTCATGCTGAGCTAGATTACAATGACAGCAAGGACAGTATTGCCTTTAAATTCTGTCCCTGTCCCAATTCCACACCTACATATTATCCAGAATTTCCACCATCTCAGTCTAATTCTTCCTCAGCTGATTGGGAGGAATTTAAAAGATTACCACCAAATACACTGTCGGAGTTAAAAAAAAAAGGAAAATAAATTGGAGCACACCGTTAATTATTTCAGCAGGCAATTGATTGATTTTTAAATTTCCCAGAAACGTGTGTGTTAAATTGTTCGATATAAGGTTTAAGTGTTGATTTATAGGAACGCAATGACGGTAATTAAAAGCAGGAATGATTCACTGTTTGAACTTTATGAGCAAATGAATACGTCGATGTTATGTTATGGTTCAGGTTTATATGTATGCGTGTGAATGATGTTCATGTGTGTTTTTTCAAGTGTTAGATTGATCTTGAATTAAAACATCTTGTCAGGTTCAAAAAAAAGAATTATTCCTAACACAACTGACACAAGAAGATAGGAAAATTCTGAGATCGGAGTGTAAAATCGCGATTATTAAAATAAACGGGTCCCCTGAGAGGTGGTGACGTAATGACGTCCAGTTGAAAACTTTTACTTCAACTCTTTTTTTCAAACAAGCAGAGAATTAACACTTACCTGTTAACAGCTGAAGATGTATTTATATTTTTACAGGAATTGAGAATTACAAATTTTAAGTTTGAATTGTCAGATATGTTCCGATAAAGTAACCCATTTTGCTCCAAGCAGAATGGACTTTTGTGTTTCCTATCCATGTGTTTATCAAGATGCCATTTAACATAACCTGATGCACGTCTGCTTAGCACATCATCGCCACCGGAAGTCAGAAATGACTGGAACGTGCTGCCCACAATGATGTTGGAGGCAGGAAATTAGATAGACATGTGAAAGAAATAAACTTGGATGGTTAAAAGGATTGAATTTTGGATGGGACAGGTTGGATTGTTCTAAAGAGCTGCCATTGAATCAATGTGCTGAATGGTCACCTTCTGTGTCATACTGACTCTATAACTTTTAAGTTGGCAGCAGTGTGCACGAACTACAAGGTGCACTGCATTCACTCACCTCACCCCCCTTTGACAGTACCTTCAAAATGTGTGATCTGCAACACCTAGAAACATAGGAGTAGTGGGTGCAAGAGAACATCACCACCTGCAAGTTCCCCTCTCGGCCACATGCTATTCTTTCTCTCCAACAGCAGTTTAGGTGCACAAACACTATAAAGACTGTCGTGGTTCAAGCAAACCTCTCACTGCCACCTTCTCAAAGGCAATTTGGGGTGAACAATAAATGGTGGTCTTCCCAAAGACACTCACATCATGTGAACCAATTTCAATAAGGTAATGGGGAGTCCACACTGAGTAAAGCAAAGAACTTACAATACACAGTTCCCGGTAGATCTCCACCAGGTCTCTTTATGGTGGGTATCTTACCGGCCAAACTTTTAAACATTGATTAATTAGAGCTCTTCCAGTCCTAGGAGCGAGCTCGTACTCTGCCAAGACGGGGAAGACAATAATTCCCATCCCATAGATCCTGTGCAGGATATCGCATCAATTTCTAAAAATGCCCCGAATACCATAGAGAAATTTGAACTCATGGGCGGGATTCTTCGTCCCGCCGCACCCGCTTTCTGGTGTGGCGCTCCCCCATCAACAGGGGATCCTCCATCCCGGCAGCCAGCCAACAGTGTTTCCCACTGTGGGCACCCCTATGCCATTGGTAAATCTGTGGGCGTGAGTGCACTGCCAGCGAATTTGAGGATCCCGCCGACAGAGAATCCAGCCCCATGCCTCCAGAGCCATAACGTATGTATCGAGATTACTAGACTTACAACATTTCCACTATGCTACCATCCAGTAGTGTTCAGGTGCCTTCCTTCCATCTAATTTAACTGACAACAGGTTACTCATTGTCCAAAAGAAGGAAACAGAAGGAGCAACTCAATGTGAAGTACATCTCATAAATGAGAGTATCAATTTCTTCAACCTCAGTCACATCATTATCCTCCCATGAAATGAGCAGTACCTGGCATTAATTAGATTGTTAGCAAAGAGACCACATATTGCATGTCTTGACTTATTAATGTAGTTAAATGTCTGCGGGTGCTTCGCAGAAGTGTAATCAGATCAAAATTTACTTTGAGCCAAAGAAGACGCTGTTAGTATAGGGGTGCTTTGTCCAAGAGCTAGATTTAAAGAGGAAATATTGGACACAAAGGGAAATACAAGCACAGCTCTAAGCACTTACCGCAAAACTGTCATGTAGAGAGGGTTGTGGGAAAGGGCGGCTACCATTCCAATGAAAGAGATGCTAAAGACCATTGAAAAAAGAAGGTGGGAACAGTTGACTTTGCAATGTCCAGGATGAGCGTATTCTTCATTGTTAGATGTCTGAATGCAGCTACAGTTATTGTACGCCTGGATCACAAGGAAGAAGACATGAGTGGATCTTCAACAACTGCTTGAACATAAAAGCAAAGCCAAGAAATATTCACATTTTTCCTACTCCTGTCGGAGTAGGTCGGAGAATAGCCGGGGGTAGGTGTGAATCCCGCCCCTTCAGACTGCCAAATTCACCGGACCAAAAAAATCACGCTGACGCGAATCGCGCCGCCCGCCTCGGATAATGAACTGGACCGGCACGACGCTATGGGCCCCGGGGCCACCTGTATTCTCCCAGCTGGTGGGCCAGGGTCACGTCGGCGTAAATTAAACCACCTATTTAACGGCGTCAACCAGTTGTGATGGTTGACGCCGGCCAGTGCAGAGGTAGGTCTCGGCGTGGGGTGGCCGCAGGAAAAGTTGGTGGGGAGGGGGGGGGGTTGTGGAGTGGGGGGGTGGTGGAGTGGGGGTGTGTGTGGAGTGGGAGGGATGTGGAGTGGGGAGGTGTGTGTGTGGAGTGGGGGGGATGGAGTGGAGGGGGTGTGGAGTGGAGGGGGTGTGGAGTGGAGGGGGTGTGAAGTGGAGGGGGTGTGTGGAGTGGGTGGGGAGTGGAGAGTGGGGGGGTGGGTGTGTAGAGTGGAGGGTGGATGTGTAGAGTGGGGGGTGTAGAGTGGGGGGGGTGGCGTGGGGGCGGGGTGTGGAGTGGGGGGCGGGGGTGGAGTGGGGGGTGTGTGGAGTGGGGGGAAGTGGAGGGGAGGTGGAGAGGTGGAGGGGGGGACGAGTGCCGGGGAGGGGGCTGGGCGAGTGCCCGCGAGGAGAGGGCGAGTGCCGGGGAGGAGAGGGCGAGTGACGGGATGGAGAGGGCGAGTGCCGGGGAGGAGAGGGCGAGTGCTGGGAAGGAGAGGGCGGGTGCCGGGGAGGAGAGGGCGAGTGCCGGGATGGAGAGGGCGAGTGCCGGGGAGGAGAGGGCGAGTGCCGGGGAGGAGAGGGCGAGTGCCGGGATGGAGAGGGCGAGTGCTGGGGAGGAGAGGGCGAGTGCCGGGGAGGGGGGGTGGGTGAGTGCTGGAGAGGAGAGGGTGAATTCCGGATGGAGAGGGCAAGTGCCGGGGAAGGGGGCGAGTGCCGGGGAACGGGGCGAGTGCCGGGGAAGGGGGCGAGTGCCGGGGAAGAGAGAATGGGTACCGGGGAGGGGGGTGGGCGAGTGCCGTGGAGGAGAGGGCGAGTGCCGGAAAGGGGGGTGGGCGGGTGCCAGAGAGGAGAGGACGAGTGCCCGGGAGGGGGGTGGGCGAGTGCCGGAGAGGAGATGACGAGTGCCGGGCAATGATGACATGTCGTCTATCCCCCCCACCCCCACCCTCCACCCCCTGCTGGCCGTTATGTTTGGTGATCACCCAGCGATGTTGGCCGCACTTCTACATGTTGCCCTGGGGGAGGAGGCGGAGGCTGCCGCGGAGGAGCGTGCTGCAGGGAGGCAGGTGGCAGGCGCCCAGGCTGGAGGGCCGCCTGCACAACAGGACGAGGAGGAGCACGAGGAGGAGGAGGAGGTGGTGCCACGGCGACGGAGACGCCCGATGAGGCCCCGTGTGTACCGGCCCCACTGGTCGTACCAGGACCTCATGGACCGGGCATGCAGGAGGAGACTCCAGATAAGCCAGAAAACTGTCGCCCATATCTGCCACCTGATGGCACACCTGGCACCGCATGGCACTGGGGGACGACATCCTCTCCACATGGGCGTCAAGGTTATGGTGGCCCTGAACTTTTGTGCCACGGGGTCGTTCCAGGCACCAAGTGGGGACCTGTCCGGCATCTCGCAGGCATCGGTGCACCGGTGCATCCGTGCAGTGACAGACGCCCTGTATGCCATTGCGGACCGCTACATCCAGTTCCCTGTGGTCCGGGCTAGCCAGGATGCCCGGGCAGCGGGCTTTGCTGCAGTGGCCGGGGTGCCCATGGTCCAGGGCGCAATCGATGGGATGCACGTCGCCGTGCGGCTACCTGCAGATAACAGGGCCGTGTTCACGAATAGGAATGGGACCTATTCCATGAACATTCAGGTGGTCTGCGACCACCGCATGATGAACCTGCACGTCTCCGCCCAGTACCCGGGCAGTGTACATGACTCATTCATATTGGCGCAATCTTTCATCCCCACCATGTTCGAGGGATGCCCACCCCCCCCCCTCCCCCGGCTGAGGGGCTGGTTGCTGGGCGACAGGGATTACCCGTTGCGGTCGTGGCTGATGACGCCTATACGGAAGCCACAGGCTGACGCAGAGAACCGCTACAACGATGCCCATGCAGCGACCAGGGGTGTGATGGAGAGGTGCTTTGGGCTGCTGAAGATGCGCTTCAGGTGCCTGGACAGTTCTGGAGGGGCCCTGCAGTATCCGTCAGATAGGGTCGGCCGCATCTTTGTGGTCTGCTGCGTCCTGCACAACATAGCCCAGCAGAGGGGCGATGTGATGCAGGCAGAGGAGGGGGACGTGGAGGAGCAGCAAGATAAGGCGCAGAGCTCCCCAGATGAGGATGGGGGAATTGGTCAGGACTGTAGGGCTGGACATGGACGGGAGGCTGCCCACTGTTACCGGCTGTGCCAACGGGCACGGGACAGGCTGATAGCTGCCCGGTTCACTGACTAGGGGGGCGTGGGAATCGCCGAATATGAGCACAGACTGCACACCATGGCACCAGCCGACCACCCTCACCCCCCTCCACACACCCACCACCAACCACCCTCACTGCACCCGCATGCATACCACCCCTCCATTGCACATCCAGCAGTGGCACAACGGGCCGGGCTTACACGGTCGCCGGTGGAAGCGTGTCTATTGCAGGCCATGGAGAATGTTGACAACCCGCTCTGGGTTGAGCTCTGGGCTCTACATCGTTGGACAATGCCTGACCCATGACCACAGTACCATCCTCCACCCGGACCGTCCCTGCATGCGGCCGTGACACTGCAGCGCACGGTCCCGTCTGCCCGGGGGATGGCGAGTGCGACCGGGGGGGGGGGGCACACTCGCCTGAGGCCGGTGTTCTATCACCCCTCACACACACACTGGCGCTCACCTCACACCACACCCCTGCACGCATCGGACAGAGCACAAAGGCAGCTTCTGTAGGTGTGAAAATGAATTTAATAACAAACAGTTCATACACGTGCCCTAGTTCCTATAACTAATCTGTGCCTTGCACCCGCACCCGTGTCTAATTGTTTGGCCTTACGGGCCCTTTGACTATGTCTAGGTGGTTCCCCAGACGGTACAGCAGAACTGGAGGTGGACTCCTGTGATTCCTGCCCTGTGACTCGGGATCCCTTTGACGGCTGTTTCCTGGGGCGGCCTGGCCTAGATGGGCCAGGCTGCGGCTCGGACGACTGGGATGGGGAGCTGACAGCCTGTCCTGCCCGTTGCCGACCAGATGCACATCAGACGGAAGGGGGCGAGTCCGAGGTGTCGCGGTTTTCCGGGACCTCCCCTACAGGGGGACCCGGAACGGGCCTCAGCAACTCCTCCTCCCTCGGGGTGCTTGATAGCCCCCAGACCTCTACATGGGTTGGGGATGCGAACGGACCAACCATTTGATGCCCCCCCCGACACCGGGCGCTGCCACTCCTGGAGGCCCACCCTGGTATCAACAAGGGTCTGCAAGTTTGCAGCCATGGAGCTCAGGCCCGGCCAGCACCAGCGATTGCCTGCTGAGACTGGGCCACTGCCTGCAGAGACTGGGCCATTGCCTGCAGAGACTGGGCCATTGCCTGCTGAGACTGGGCTAGGGCGTTGAGCGCTTCTGCTATCTTCTGCTGGCTCATGGCTTCCTGTGAGAGGGCAGCCATGTTCTGGGCCACAGACGCCGCATGCATGGAAAGCCCCAGGCCTTGCATACTGCTCCCCATGTCTGACACCGTCACCTTACGGTTTCGGCCTGGGTGGCACATATGACCGGCACCTCTCCCTGTTTCTGCACGCGGGTGGACTCTTCCACCTTCGTCTGCAGCTGCTGCTTCCACCTGCTGTACCGGGATGGCTATGTTGTGCGCACCAGTTAGTGTATCAGATGCCTCATCACTAAAGTGCCCAACCGAGGTGAGTGTCTCTGCAATGGTGGAGGGTGTAGGAGATAGCAGTGGCGTAGTGTCGTGCTCCTCATCCGACCCAAAGTCCATGGTCCCCTGGAGTGGTGGTTCTTGTCCACCCTTCCCTATGCATCAGTGTCCTGTGCGTCAGTGTCCAGGGTAGGTGTGTCCAGGGTAGGTGTGTCCAGGGTAGGTGCGTCCAGGGTAGGTGCGTCCAGGGTAGGTGCGTCCAGGGTAGGTGCGTCCTGGGTAGGTGCGTCCTGGGTAGGTGCGTCCTGGGTAGGTGCGTCCTGGGTAGGTGCGTCCTGGGTAGGTGCGTCCTGGGAAGGTGCGTCCTGGGAAGGTGCGTCCTGGGAAGGTGCGTCCTGGGAAGGTGCGTCCTGGGTCGGTGCGTCCTGGGTCGGTGCGTCCTGGGTCGGTGCGTCCTGGGTCGGTGCGTCCTGGGTCGGTGCGTCCTGGGTCGGTGCGTCCTGGGTCGGTGCGTCCTGGGTCGGTGCGTCCTGGGTCGGTGCGTCCTGGGTCGGTGCGTCCTGGGTCGGTGCGTCCTGGGTCGGTGCGTCCTGGGTCGGTGCGTCCTGGGTCGGTGCGTCCTGGGTCGGTGCGTCCTGGGTCGGTGCGTCCAGGGTCGGTGCGTCCAGGGTCGGTGCGTCCAGGGTCGGTGCGTCCAGGGTCGGTGCGTCCAGGGTCGGTGCGTCCAGGGTCGGTGCGTCCAGGGTCGGTGCGTCCAGGGTCGGTGCGTCCAGGGTCGGTGCGTCCAGGGTCGGTGCGTCCAGGGTCGGTGCGTCCTGGGTCGGTGCGTCCTGGGTCGGTGCGTCCTGGGTCGGTGCGTCCTGGGTCGGTGCGTCCTGGGTCGGTGCGTCCTGGGTCGGTGCGTCCAGGGTCGGTGCGTCCAGGGTCGGTGCGTCCAGGGTCGGTGCGTCCAGGGTCGGTGCGTCCAGGGTCGGTGCGTCCAGGGTCGGTGCGTCCAGGGTCGGTGCGTCCAGGGTCGGTGCGTCCAGGGTCGGTGCGTCCAGGGTCGGTGCGTCCAGGGTCGGTGCGTCCAGGGTCGGTGCGTCCAGGGTCGGTGCGTCCTGGGTCGGTGCGTCCTGGGTCGGTGCGTCCTGGGTCGGTGCGTGCAGGGTCGGTGCGTCCAGGGTCGGTGCGTCCAGGGTCGGTGCGTCCAGGGTCGGTGCGTCCAGGGTCGGTGCGTCCAGGGTCGGTGCGTCCAGGGTCGGTGCGTCCAGGGTCGGTGCGTCCAGGGTCGGAAATGGGTCGGAATGGAAAACAATGATGTCAGTCTTCCCAATATTTAAGTGGAGGAATTCTGTGATCATTGGATGTTGGATAAGGTGTTCAATAAAGAATCTGGGGCGTCATTCTCCGAACCCCCCAGCAGGTCGGAGAATGGCCGTTGGCCGCCGTGAATCCCGCCCCCGCCGGTTGCCGAAGTCACTGGTACCGGAGATTGGGCAGGGGCGGGAATCGGGACGCGACAGTTGGCGGGCCCCCCCGCTCGATTCTCCGGCCTGGATGGGCCGAAGTCCCGCCGAGAAATTGCCTGTCCCGCCGGCGTAAATTAGAGTTGCTATTTACCGGCGGGACAAGGCGGTGTGGGCGGGCTCCGGGGTCCTGGGGGCGATCTGACCCCGGGGGGTGCCCCCACGGTGGCCTGGCCCGCGATCAGGGCCCATCGAGCCGCGGGCGGGCCTGTTCCATGGGGGCACTCTTTCCCTTCCGCCTCCGCAACGGCCTCCACCATGGCGGAGGCGGAAGAGACTCTCCCCACTGCGCATGCGCGGGAAACTGTCAGCGGCCGCTGGCACTCCTGTGCATGCGCCGCCCCGAGATGTCATTTCCGTGCCAGCTGGCGGGGCAACAAACGCCGTTTCCGCCAGCTGGCGGGGCGGAAATCCCTCCGGCGCCGGCCTAGCCCCTCAATGTCGGGGCTCAGCCCCCAAAGATGCGGAGCATTCCGCACCTTTGGGGCGGCGCGATGCCCGTCTGATTGGCGCCATTTTGGGCGGCAGTCGGCGGACATCGCGCCGTTTGGGGAGAATTTCGCCCCTGATAATTTAGCAACATTGGAAGAGTCGATAAGCTTGGTGGTGAGGTAGAGGAGGGCAAAAAGTAATACAGTGGTGAGGAAAACAAAGGTGGTTTGAAGGGATTTATATTGGTAAATATTAGAAATAAGCTATAGCTTTAAGTTGGTTTAATTTGATGCATAAGGAAGCATCGATCAATTGATGCTGGACAAAGTTTTTTACATGTGTGGGGGAGGGTAAGTTCCAAATGTTCGTAGAGAAGGTTACGGTGTTAAACACTAAATAAATTGCAGAAGCATTTTGTCATTGCTTAGCAACTTAGACCCTTTGAAGGTAGAAATGCTTTTTAAATTTAGTTTGAGCTGAATTTGTTTGCAGTTGAAGATAGGACACTAGGGGAATAAACAACTCTCAATGCTGCCAGGAAAAGACATGCTGGAGAGGACAAGGGAGACAGACGTCCCAAGGAAACAGATACAGTCCAGATAACCAGGGAATTGGGGCAGAAAGAATGTCTAAAGAAGACTGAAGTTAAGAAAATAGAGACCAAAGTTTAGTTCAGGGGAATTCAAAGGAAAAGCAGATGAAGTGTTCTCATTAAAGAGATATTTGTAGTAACTAGAATTAAAAGAGAAAAGAAGAAAAGTTAATACAGTCTAGCAATCAATTGTTAAAGCAATTGTGAACAATTGGTGCAATAGTCAAGCAGAAATCCAGAAGGGTGTGTTGTAAAACCTGGATGCTGGATTGCATATTATGGAGGGGAAGGTTTGTTTGAAAGCGCAGTTTGGAAAACCTGGGGTGAATCGTTAAATCCAAACTACGGAGAGAAAGCATTGTTTAAAAGGAGATTTGAAAATGTGGCTTTTTGAAAGCGGAATTTAAAATCACCAGTCAGAGTTCAGTGAGAAAAGTCAGCTCTCGATGTAAGCATCATTTGGAACAAATTTCAGGAAAAATCCATAGACATTCAGAGTAGAGAGTGGATGTGACCACAGCCAATTTGTGTGTTTAAAGGGACCTGCGTTAACCTTAAAAGCTGTTTCATTGCTTACGAATCATAGAATTCTACAGTGCAGTAGGAGGCAATTTGGCCCATCAAGTCTGCACTGACCCTCTGAAAGCACACCCTACCTAGACTCACTTCACCACCCTAGTTTCCCTGTAATCCCATGATCCCACCTAATCTGCACATTTTTGGACATTAAGGGGCAATTTAGCGTGGCCAATCCATCTAAGCTGCACATCATTGTAGGAGGAACCAGAGCACCCAGAAGAACCATGCGGTACCATGTCAAAGACATGGGGAGAAAGTGCAAACTCCACACAGACAGTCCTCCAAGGCTGGAATTGAGCCTGGTTCCCTGGTCCGGTGAGGCAGCAGCGATAACCACTATGCCTCTGTGCCATTCTTGCATTTTTGCATGTGCATATTTGTGAAGCTAAAAATAGAATAGATAAGACTAGAATAGAATCCCTACAGTGCAGGAGGCCATTCGGCCGATCGAGTCTGCACCAACCAACAGCACCCTACCCAGGTCCACTCACCCATCCTCCCTGCCTTATCCCTGTAACCCCATAACCTAACATGCTCATCCCTGGAGGCAAAGGCCAATTTATCATGGCCAATTCACCTAACGCGCACATCTTTGGACTGTAGGAGGAAACCAGAGTACCCAGAAGAAACCCACACAGACATAGGGAGAACATACAAACTCCACACAGACAGTGACGCAAGGCTAGAATTGTACCCGGCTCCCTGGCGCTGTGCGGCAGCAGTGTTTAAAAAATATATATTTTTAGCCAATTTTCAACAACCCCCCCCCCTTACAGAAAGAAGAAAATACACAGATCAGCATCTTACACTTATATCAAGAATTTCCCCAATGTACAAACCCCCCCAAGAAACAATAATAAACACATACCTGAACCCCCCCCCCCTTCCCACCCTGGGTTGCTGTTGCTGCTGACCACCTCCTAACGTTCTGCTAGAAAGTCCAAGAACGGTTGCCACTGCCTGAAGAACCCTTGCACAGACCCTCGCAAGACAAACTTTACCTTCTCCAATTTAATGAACCCTGCCATGTCGCTAATCCAGGCGTCTACGGTTGGGGGCCTCGCATCCTTCCAGAATCCTAGCAGAATCCTCCGCCAGGCTACCAGGGACGCAAAGGCCAGAATACCGGCCTCTTTCGCCTCCTGCACTCCCGGGTTGTCTGATTCCCTAAATAATGCTAGCCCCCAGCTCGGCTTGACCCGGGTGTTCACCACCTTATAGACACAGTTCTCGCAAAGCCCCTCCAAAACCCATCCAGTGCTGGACACGCCCAGAACATATGGGCGTGGTTTGCTGGGCTCCCCGAGCACCGCACACACCTGTCCTCTACCCCAAAAAACCTAATCAACCTCGCCCCTGTCATATGCGTTCTGTGAAGAACCTTAAATTGTATCAGGCTAAGGCTGGCACAAGAGGAGGAAGAATTAATGCTACCCAGGGCATCAGCCCACAGACCCTCATCTATCTCCTCCCCGAGCTCCTCCTCCCATTTACCCTTTAGCTTCTCCACCGAGGTCTCCTCCTCTTCCTGCAGAACGCCGAGACCTTGCCTTCTCCAACCCACACCCCCGAGAGCACCCTATCTTGAATCTTACGTTCTGGAAGCAGCGGAAATTCCCTCATCTGCCGTCTCATGAACGCCCTCACCTGCATGTACCTGAAGGCGTTTCCGGGGGGCAGCCCAAATTTCTCCTCCAGCGCCCCAAGGCTCGCAAACGTCCCATCTATAAACAGGTCCCCCATTCTTTTAATTCCTGCCCGATGCCAGCACAGAAACCTCCCATTGATTCTCCCCGGGACAAACCAATGGTTCTCTCGGATCGGGGACCAAATCGAGGCCTCTACCTCACCCCTGTGGCGCCTCCACTGCCCCCAAGTTTTCAGAGTTGCCGCCATCACCGGGCTCGTGGTGTACCTTGTCGGCGGGAGCGGCAACTGTGCCGTCACCAGTGCTCTCAGACTCGTGCCCACACAGGACTCCATCTCCAGCCTCTTCCACGCCGCCCCCTCTCACTCCATTACCCACTTATGGATCATCGCCACATTGGCAGCCCAGTAGTACCCACATAGATTGGGCAACGCTAGCCCTCCTCTGTCCCTGCTACGCTCCAGAAACACTTTTTTTACCCTTGGGGTCTTATTCGCCCACACAAATCTTCTGCTGACCCATTTAAAAAAGGCATTAGGGATCAGGATGGGAAGGCACTGGAACACAAAGAGGAACCTCAGAAGGACCGTCATTTTCACCGACTGCACACTACCCGCCAACGACAGTGGCAACATATCCCACCTTTTAAACTCCTCCTCCATCTGCTCCACCAGCCGCATCCCCAAGATCCCCAGGTACCAAAAGCTCCTTTCCGCCTTCTTCAACGGAAGCTCGTCTATCTCCCTTCCCTGGTCCCCTGGGTGTATCACAAAGAGCTCACTCTTCCCTACGTTGAGCTTATATCCGGAAAAGTCCCCGAACTCCCTGAGGATCCGCATAACCTCCGGCATCCCCTCCACTGGGTCCGCCACATACAATAACAGGTCATCGGCATACAGCGACACCCGGTGTTCCTCTTCCCCCACCCCACCCCCCCGAACCAGTCCCCTCCAGTGGACTCCCTCAGTGCCGTGGCCAAAGGCTCAATTGCCAATGCGAACAACAAGGGGGATAGGGGACACCCCTGCCTCGTCCCCCGGTACAGCCAAAAGTATTCCGACCTCCGCCGGTTCGTGGCCACACTCGCCACCGGGGCTTCATAAAGTAGCCTAACCCAACTGATAAACCCCTCCCCGAACCCAAACCTCCTCAGCACTTCCCAAAGATACTCCCACTCTACCCCATCGAAGGCCTTCTCTGCGTCTATAGCCACCACTAGCTCCGCTTCCCCCTCCACTGCAAGCATCATAATTACATTGAGGAGCCTCCGCACATTGGTGTTCAACTGCCTACCTGTCTGGTCCTTGTGAATCATCCCCGGGACACAGTCCTCAATTCTGGTAGCCAGCACCTTCGCCAACAACTTTGCGTCCACATTGAGGAGCGAGATCGGCCTGTACGACCCACACTGTAATGGGTCCTTGTCCCGCTTCAGGATCAGCGAGATCAGCGCCCTGGACATTGTCGGGGGCAGGGCCCACCCCCCTCCCTCGCCTCATTGAAAATCCTCACTAGTAGTGTGCCCAACAGGTCCATGTACTTCTGATAGAATTCCACCGAGAACCCATCGGCCCCGGGGCCTTCCCTGCCTGCATGCTCCCCAACCCCTTAACCAGCTCCTCCAGCCCAATCGGTGCCGTTAGCCCAACCACCTGCTCCTCCTCCACCCTCGGGAACCTCAGCCGATCCAAAAATAGAGCCCCTTCGGGGGCTCAGACCTATACAGCTCCTCATAAAAGTCCCTGAATACCCCATTTATTCCCACCGCACTCCGCACCATGTTCCCCCCTCTATCCCTAACTCCCCAATCTCCCTCGCTGCCTCCCGCTTCCGAAGCTGATGTGCCAACATCCGTCTCGCCTTCTCCCCATACTTGTATACCGCCCCTTGCGCTTTCCTCCACTGCACCTCTGCCTTACTGGTAATCAACAGGTCGAATTCGGCCTGGAGGCTTCGTCGCTCCTTGAGTAATCCCTCCTCGGTCACCTCTGCATACCTCCTATCCACCCTTAATATCTCCACCAATCTCTCCCTCTCTCTCCTCTCCTTTCTCTCGTTATGGGCCCTAGTGGAGATTAGCTCTCCCCTGACCACTGCCTTCAGCGCCTCCCAGACACCCCCACCTGCACCTCCCCATTGTCGTTAGGCTCCACATATCTTTCAATGCCCCCCCGGATCCGCCCGCTCACCTCCTCATCCGCCAACAGTCCCACATCGAGGCCCCACAGCGGGCGCTGATCCCCCTCTTTCCCCCAACTCCAGCTCCACCCAATGCGGGGCATGATCTGAGAGAGCTATGGCCGAATATTCCATGCCCGCCACTCTCGGGATTAGTGCCCTACACATAGTGAAGAAATCTATCCGAGAGTCGGCTTTATGGACGTGGGAAAGAAAGGAAAATTCCCTGGCCAACGGCCTGGCAAACCTCCATGGGTCCACTCTCCCATCTGGTCCATAAACACCTTGGCCGCTGTCGGATTCTTACCCATCCTGGACCTGGAGCGTTCCAATGCTGGGTCCAACACCGTGTTGCAGTCCCCCCCATTATCAAGCTCCCTGTCTCCAGGTCCGGAATCCGACACAACATGCGCCTCATGAATCCGGCATCGTCCCAATTCGGGGCGTATACATTCACTAGTATAACCCGTACCCCCTGCAGCTTACCACTCACCATCGTGGACCGACCTCCATTATCTGCCACGATGTTCAGCGCCTCAAACGACACCCGCTTCCCCACCAAGATTGCCACCCCTCGATTCTTTGCGTCCAACCCCGAGTGGAAAACCTGCCCGGCCCACCCCTTTCTCAGCCTAACCTGATCTGTCACCTTCCAATGCGTCTGCTGGAGCATAACCACATCTGCCTTCAGTCCCTTCAGGTGCGCGAACACACGGGCCCTCTTGACCGGCCCGTTCAGGCCTCACATTCCAAGTTATCAGCTGGATCAGAGGGGCTCTGCCCCCCCCCGCCAACTAGCCATCTCCCTTTCTAGGCCAGCCACATGCCCGCGCCTTCCGCACCCTCCATTCCCCCAGGCGACGGACCCCCGCCCCGGCTCTCTCTCCGAACTCCAGCTCCCTTTGGCCAATGCAGCAGCAACTCAGTTCCCCCCCCCCCCAGCTAGGTCCTCCCCTAGCTGTATTGCTCCCCCCATGGCACTCCCGTAAGTCAGCTGACTCCTGCTGACCCCGGCCTCTCCCGCCACTCCGTCGACCCCCCAGTGTGAGAATCTCTCCTCCCCTCCTGGCAGTCAGCGTGTGCTCCTCTCCAACACCGCCCTTCCCCCTGGCCCCGCCCCCTTCCTTCCCTCACGTGGGAAAAAGCCCGCGCTTTCCACCAAGCTCGCCCTCCCTCCCTGGCGCAGCTCCCTTTTGCGGCCTTTTCTCAGCTGCCCCACCTCGGGCCTCCCCTTCCCCCTCCCCCCCGGCAGGGCTCCATCCTTCCAACCACCGACGCCCACACTCTCACATAACCCCCACTTTGAACCATTTACCCAACCCCACCCAGCACCAAAGAAAACAGAACAGAACATCCTCCAAAACACAATAACCACAATAACCCCCCCCTCGACACCCCCTCCCAACAAACCCTCAGTCCGTGTCCAACTTTTCAGCCTGGATAAAGGTCCACGCCTCCTACGGCGTCTCAAAATAATGGTGTTGGTCCTTCAACGTGACCCACAATCGCGCCGGTTGCAGCATCCCGAATTTCACCCCCTTCCGATGCAGAACCGCCTTAGCCCGGTTGTACCCGGCTCTCTTCTTGGCCACCTCCGCGTCCATCTCAGGACACACTCCCTGTCCACAAAGCGGTGGAACCGCACCATTACCGCCCGCGGCGGCTCGTTGGCCTTGGGCCTCCTCGCCAGGACTCGGTGAGCCCCATCCAGCTCGTTGCTTCGGGAAAGCTCCTGCGCCCATCAGCATGTTCAGCGTCGTGACCACGTATGCTCCAGCATCCGACCCCTTCACTCCCTCTGGGAGACCCAGAATCCGAAGGTACTTCCTCCTCGACCGATTCTCCATGTCTTAAACTTTTCTTGCCACTTCTTGTGCAGCGCCTCATGCACCTCCACCTTCACCGCCATGCCCAAGATCTCGTCCTCATTCTCCGAGGCCTTTTGCCGCACCTCCCGGATCGCCGCCCCTTGGGCCTTCTGGGTCTCGACCAGCTTATCGATCGATGCCTTCATCGGCTCCAGCAGCTCTGCCTTCAGGTCCGCAACACAGTGCTTGAGGAACTTCTGCTGCTCTTGTGACCATTGCGCCGTGCCCACGCTGCCTGGTCTCCACCCACCGCCATCTTGGTTCTCCTCCCTCGCACTTGTCGCTGCACCAAAATCACTTTTTTCACCGCTCCACTCCTGGTCCAATCCATACAATGCCGGGGGAATCATACTGTTGCCTTCCCACACTGGGAACCGTCAAACAAATGCCGCTGGGGCCTCTAAAAAGAGCCCAAAAGTCCGTTTCTGACGGGAGCAGCCGAACGTGCGACTTAGCTCAGCATAGCTGCAACCGGGAGTTCATGCGGCCCAGTGTTAATCATGCCATGCCATGCCTAAGCGGGGAATAAATGAGTATTGTATCAGAATTCAACTTGTGTTTAATATGTATTTTTTTCCTGTTGTTATAACTATTGAGAGATCCTGTGAGTCTGTCTATGTTTTTAAAAAAAAGTAAAAGTCACCTTGGTTACAGACCCTCCACCACAGATCATTCATGAGAGAATCTTCATTGCAGAACCTTCAGGATTGAAGCACCATCACAAAATCTGTGGACACTGGGGTTCCACAGGAAGCAGTGCTCGGACCGCTGTTTACAATATTTATCAATGACTTGGAGGAAGTAAGAAAATGTATTATAGCGAAACTTACAGACAACACAAAAATTGGTGGGAAGGCAAGTTGTGAGAGGATAGAAATAGTTTGCAAAGAGATATTGATCGGTTAAGTAAGTGGACAAAAAGTTGGCAAATGGAGTATAATGTGGCTAAATGTGAAACGCTCATTTTGGAAGGGAAAGCAAAAGAACAAAGTATTATTTAATTGGAGAAAGACTCCGGAAAGCTGCAGCACAAAGTGACTTGGGGGACTTGTGCATGAAACACAGAAAAGTAGCACACAGGTGCAGTAGGTAATCAGCAAGGTGAATGGAATGTTGGCCCTTGTTTCAAGGGGATTGGAGTAAAGGGATGGGAAATCTTGCTGCAACTGTACAAGGAACTGGTGACATCACATCTGGGGTGCTGCAAGCAGTTTTGGACCCCAAAAGAACTGGACATTCAGCCAAAAGACATACATTCAGCCCCTCGAGCCTGCTCCGCTATTGATAGGATTATGGCTGATCTGATATTACTCAGATCCCCTTTCCCCGTAATTCTTGATTCCCTTACCGATTAAGAATCTATCTCAGCCGGGGACCAGATCCTTTGCACTGCCAATGTTTCTACAGGCAGGGAAACATTAAATTAATCCATCTGACGTTTTTGATTAACCTCAGTTACACTTACCAAAATCATCCTTGTGGAATGATTGAAGACAGAATCAGTGCAGCCGGCTTGACACGGTGACATATATTCTATGGTGTCAACTCCACACACTGGGTTGTATGTGTAATCAAAGCAGAAGCAATGAGCATTACAGTTAGCCTTCAGAGAGAACGAAGAAGATCTGTGAAGGTCCAGAAATTACACAACAATGTTAAATCTGGCAATTCAATTGTACCTCAGTTCAAATAAAACAAACCTCAGTGCACTCGACAACACTAGTTTGTGACATATTAACTCGGTGAAAAGAAGTCCCCTGGATAGGTTGCATTCTAAGATATATCTAAGATATACACTGGTAGTAATTTTCCAAAAGTCCATCAATTTTGGAAAAGTCCCAGAGGATTGGAAAACTGTCAATGTAACACCTTTATTCAAAAAAGAATGCAGAGAGAGAATACAGGTCAGCTAGCTTAATATCTGTCATTGGGAAAATATTAGTGTCCGTTATAAAGGATGTAATAGCAGAGCATTTAGAAATATATAATATAACCAAGCAGAGTCAGCTGATTTCTTGAAAGGGAAATCATGCCAGACAGATTTATTAGAATTCTTTGAGGTGTTAGTGGGCAACACGGTAGCACAGTGATTAGCACTGTTGCTTCACAGCGCCAGGGTCCCAGGTTCAATTTCCAGCTTGGGTCACTGTGTGCAGTCTGCACATTCTCCCTATGTCTATATAGGTTTCGTCCGGGTGCTCCAGTTTCCTCCTACAGGTCCCGAAAGACGTGGTGTTAGGTGAATTAGGTAATTTGGACATTCCGAATGTTCCCTCTGTGTGGCCGAACAGGCGATGGAATGTGGCGACTAGGGTTTTTTCACAGTATCTTCATTGTTAATGTAAGCCATTTTGTGACAATAAAGATTATTATGAGCAGGATAGATCAATGGGACAAGTCGATATAAGATAAAAAGTTTTCGATAAGTTACTTAATCAAAGACTACTTAATAAGATAAGAGCCCGTGGTAATGGAGGTAGTTTATTAACATCGATAGAGGATTGGCTAACTGATAGAAGAGAGAGTTTGTAGAAGAGGGGTGCTTTTAGAATGGCAACCAGTGAAGTGCCACAGGGATCCGTGCTGGGGCCACAACTATTTGTAACATACGATGAGGTGGGAAGATATGTACAAGGTTACTGTTGATCCATGGTATACTGAAGATAGATGCAGGTTGGACTCAGTCCCTGGACCTTGATATTTAATACTTTCTGGTGATGAACTAGGCTATTGTATAGACAACAGTCATTGTATACTATCTCCTGACTTGGACCAAGGGAGTGAATGTACTATTCCAAGTTTGTGGATGAATCAAAAATGTGTGGTGAAAATGGCACAAAGAGTCTACAAAGGGATAGAGACAGATTCAGAGAGTGGTCTCAGAAACTTGTCAAATCTTTGTTTTCAAATGTTTTTAATCGGGTTTTGTACATGATATAAACACAGGTGTATATACATATGTATTATATATATACATATATATATATAGCAAAGCAAAACACAAAGGATTTGTGGAGATCTGGGGCGTCATTCTCCGACCCCCGCCGGGTCGGAGAATGGCCGTTGGCCGCCGTGAATCCCGCCCCCGCCCAAGTCTCCGAAGGGAGAAAAGTCGGCGGGGCGTTAATGGCGCCGCTGCCGCGGAGAATGTCACGGGTCTGCGCAAGGCAGCCGATTTTCGGCCTGCCGATATTCTCCCTTCCGGATGGGCCGAAGTCCCGTCGACGTGATGACCGTTCACGTCGACATGAATCAAACCTCCTTTTCATCGGCGTGACCCGGTGCTCCAGGCTCACGCCGACCAGCGAGGAGGTGAGTGACGGCCTGGGGGGTTGGCTCTGGGCAGGAAATGGCGTGGCCGCAGACTGATTGGGTGAGGAGAGGTGTGTCTCGGCTTGTGTGTGTGTGTGTGCGGCGGGGGGGGGGGGGGGGTGGTTAGAGTAGGCTGGGCTCCGGGGGAGTGCCGGGAGGGGGTCCGTGCTGGGGTGGAGGTTGGGGGGGGTCCGTGCGGGGTGGAGGTTGGGGGTTGGGGAGGGGGTCCGTGCCGGGGTGGAGGTTGGGGGGGGGGGGTCCGTGCTGGGGTGGAGGTTGGGGGTTGGGGAGGGGGTCCGTGCTGGGGTGGAGGTTGGGGAGGGGGTCCGTGCTGGGCTGGAGGTTGGGGGGGGGTCCGTGCTGGGGTGGAGGTTGGGGGTTGGGGAGGGGGTCCGTGCCGGGGTGGAGGTTGGGGGGGGGTCCGTGCTGGGGTGGAGGTTGGGGGTTGGGGGGGTCCGTGCTGGGGTGGAGGTTGGGGAGGGGGTCCGTGCTGGGGTGGAGGTTGGGGGTTGGGGAGGGGGTCCGTGCCGGGGTGGAGGTTGGGGGGGGGGTCCATGCTGGGGTGGAGGTTGGGGGTTGGGGGGGGTCCGTGCTGGGGTGGAGGTTGGGGAGGGGGTCCGTGCCGGGGTGGAGGTTGGGGGGGGAGGTCCGTGCTGGGGTGGAGGTTGGGGGTTGGGGGGGGGTCCGTGCTGGGGTGGAGGTTGGGGGTTGCGGAGGGGGTCCGTGCCGGGGTGGAGGTTGGGGGGGGTCCGTGCTGGGGTGGAGGTTGGGGGTTGGGGAGGGGGTCCGTGCTGGGGTGGAGGTTGGGGAGGGGGTCTGTGCTGGGGTGGAGGTTGGGGAGGGGGGTCCGTGCTGGGGTGGAGGTTGGGGGTTGGGGAGGGTGTCCGTGCCGGGGTGGAGGTTGGGGGGTCGGTCCGTGCTGGGGTGGAGATTGGGGGTTGGGGGGGGTCCGTGCTGGGGTGGAGGTTGGGGAGGGGGTCCGTGCCGGGGTGGAGGTTGGGGGGGGGGGGTCCGTGCTGGGGTGGAGGTTGGGGGTTGGGGAGGGGGTCCGTGCCGGGGTGGAGGTTGGGGGGGGGGTCCGTGCTGGGGTGGAGGTTGGGGGTTGGGGAGGGGGTCCGTGCTGGGGTGGAGGTTGGGGAGGGGGTCCGTGCTGGGGTGGAGGTTAGGGGGGGTCCGTGCTGGGGTGGAGGTTGGGGGTTGGGGAGGGGGTCCGTGCTGGGGTGGAGGTTGGGGAGGGGGTCCGTGCCGGGGTGGGTGATGGGGTGGACAAATGAGTTGGTCCACCTGGCCAGGTTGCCAGCCTCCAACAGTTGGACCCATGCGGTCCATGCCACCAGGCTGGGGGGAGGAGGGGGTATGGGCAATGATGACATGTCGTCGTTCCCCTCCCCCCACCAGGCCGTCATGTTTTCAGACCATCCAGCGATGTTGGCCGCCGTGGTGGCAGCCGCCCATGTCTATGTTGCCCTGGATGAGGAGGAGGAGGAGGAGGAGCGTGCCAGAGAGGCGGCGCAGGCTGCCGCAGAGGGGCAGGCGGCAGCCGCCCAGGCTGGAGGGACACCTGACCGACAGGACGAGGAGGGGGAGGAGGACGTCGCGGCCCCACGGCAACGGAGGCACCCGAGGGCGCCCCGTGTGTACCGCCCCGGCAGTCATACCAGGACCTCACGGACCGGGAATGCAGGAGGAGACTCTGGATGAGCCGGGAAACCGTGGTACACATCTGCCACCTGCTGGCACACCTGTCACCGCGTGGCACTGGCGGGGGACACCCTCTCCCCGTGTCCGTCAAGGTTACGGTGGCCCTGAACTTTTATGCAACGGGGTCATTCCAGGCACCGAATGGGGACCTGTCCGGCATATCGCAGACATCGGTGCATCGGTGCATCCGGGCAGTGACAGATGCCCTTTATGCCATGGCGCACCGCTACATCCGCTTCCCCGTGGACCGGGCCAGCCAAGATGCCCGGGCCGTGGGCCTCTCTGCCGTTGCCGGGTTCCCCATGGTCCAGGGCGCCGATCGATGGGATGCACGTCGCCGTGCGGCCACCTGCAGAGAACAGGGCCGTGTTCACTAATAGGAAGGGGACCTATTCAATGAACGTACAGGTGGTCTGCGACCACCGCATGATGATCCTGCACGTCTGCGCCCGTCACCCAGGCAGTGTACACGACTCATTCGTGTTGTCGCGGTCATCCATCCCCGGCATGTACGAGGGACGCCATCCCCGGCTGAGGGGCTGGTTGCTGGGCGACAGGGGCTACCCATTGCGATCGTGGCTGATGACGCCTATACGGAGGCCACGCAATGAGGCGGAGAACCGCTACAATGATGCCCATGTAGCGACAAGGGGAGTGATCGAGAGGTGCTTTGGCGTGCTGAAGATGCGTTTCAGGTGCCTGGACCTCTCTGGGGGTGCCCTCCAGTATCAGTCAGATAGGGTCGGCCGCATCATTGTGGTGTGCTGCGTCCTGCACAACATAGCCCAGCAGAGGGGCGATGTGCCGCAGGCAGAGGAGGGCGGAGTGGAGGAGCAGCAGGAAGAGGCCCAGTCCTCCCCAGATGAGGGGGATGGGGGCAATGGTCAGGGCAGACGGGGTAGACACAGGCGGGTGGCTGTCCACCGTTACCGGCTGGCCCAGCGGGCACGGGACAGACTGATAGACGCCCGCTTCACTGACTAGACGGGCGTGGGAATCGGGTAGTATGGCCACAGACCGCACTGTAGTATGACAACAGCCGACCACCCACACCCCCCACCCCATCCACCCACCCAGCACCCTCACCCCCCCTCCCCAACCCCACACACCCCACCCGCATGCACACCCCCCCCCCCAATTGCCGATCCACCGGCGGCACAACGGGCCGGGCTCACCCAGTTGTGGGTGAACGCGTGTCTATCGCAGGCCATGGAGGATGATGACAACCCGCCTCCGATGAGCTCCTGGCTCTACATCGTTGGACTATGTCTGACCCATGGCCACAGTACCACCATCCACCCGGACCATCCCTGCATGCGGCTGTGACACTGCAGCGCACGGTCCCGTCCTCTGCCCGGGGGATGTTGATGGCGGCCCAGGGGGAAGGGGGCAGACTCACCTGGGGCTGAGGTAAGACCACCCGTCACACACACACTTGCGCTCAACGTACATGACACGCCCGCACACTTTGGACAGAGCACAAAGGCAGCTTCGGTAGGTGTAACATTGACTTTAATAACCAAAGGAGTTCATGCACGTGCCCTAGCCCCTAAAACTCATCTGTGCCCTGCACCCGTGCCAACTTACTCAGTGTCTAATTGTTTGGCCTTACGGGCCCTTTGACTACGTCCACGTGGTTCCCCAGTCGGTACAGCAGAACTGGAGGTGGACTCCTGTGATTCCCTGCCCTCTGACACTGGATCCCTTTGGCGGCCGTTTCCTGGGGCGTCCTGGCCTAGATGGGCCAGGCTGCGGCCCGGGCGACTGGGATGGCGAGCTGCCAGCCTGTCCTGCCCGTTGCCCACCCGATGCACCTGGGACAGAAGGGGGGGAGTCCGAGGTGTCGCGGTGTACCGGGACCTCCCCTACAGAGGGAGCCGGGACGGACCACACCAACTCCTCCTCCCTCGGGGTGCCCGATGGCCCCCAGGCCTCTACATGGGTGGGGGATGCGAACGGACTGGCCATCCGACGCGCCCCCGACATCTGGCGCTGCCAGTCCTGGAGGCCCGTGCTGGTATCGACAGGGGTCTGCAGGTTTGCAGCCATGGAGCCCAGGGGGTTGTCGAACCCTGTCTGTGACAGTGCGACGCCGGCTCGCACATGGCCACTGGCGCCGATGCCCTCAGCGATGGCCTGCTGAGACTGGGCCATGGCCTGCAGAGACTGGGCCATGGCCTGCAGAGACTGGGCTATGGCCTGCTGAGACTGGGCCATGGCCTGCTGAGACTGGGCCATGGCCTGCTGAGACTGGGCTATGGCGTTGAGCGCCTCTGCCATCTGGCGCTGGCACTGGCTCATGGCCTCCTGTGAGAGGAGCAGACAGACGCTGCCTGCACGGAAGGCCCCAGCCTCGCAAACCGTTCCCCATGTCTGACACCGTCGCACCCATTGCCTCCACCGCGGACGCCACCCGTGCGGTGTCAGCCTGGGTGGCACGCATGACCGGGACCACTCCCAGCTCCTGGACACGGGTGGACTCCTCCACCTGCGACCGCAGCCGCCGCAAGCCACCCGTCACCCTATTCGCTCGTCTCCGTGTCGGTGGTTGCATCGGATCTATGTGTGGGTGTGGTAACTGCAGGAACCCGGGATCCATCTGGGCGGCAGATGTTCGCTTGGCCTGGGCTGCCCTCCGACCGCCCGGTCCCTCTGCTGCTCCTACCTCCACCTGCTGTACCGGGACGGCTGTGTTGTGCGCACCAGTGAGTGTACCAGACGCCTCATCACTAACTGCCCAACCGTGGTGAGTGTTTCTGCGATGGTGGAGGGTGTGGTGACAGCAGTGGCGTTGTGTCGTGCTCTTCGTCCCACTCTGAGTCCATGGCACTTTGGGGTGGGGGTTCGTCTCCACCCATCCACTCTGACTCACTGTCCGGTATTTCGTCTTCCCGGGTAGGGGTGTCCTGGGTAGTGCTGTCCCGTGTAGTGCTGTCCCAGGTAGTGCTGTCCCGGGGTAGTGCTGTCCCGGGTAGTGCTGTCCCGGGTAGGGTGTCCTGGGTAGTGGTGTCCCGGGTAGGGGTGTCCTGGGTAGTGGTGTCCCGGGTAGGGGTGTCCTGGATAGTGGTGTCCTGGGTAGTGGTGTCCTGGCTCGGATGTGACGGGGGCCTGTGGCTGCCCCTCTCATCGCTGGGTGGTCGCTCCCGCACGTGACGGGGGTGTCGTCTCCCTGTTGCTCCAGGTCTCTCCGTCTCCCGTGGTGTGCGAGGGGCATCCTGCGGGCGTCGCATGCTGGAGGGTCCGGGTCTCTCCGTCTCCCGTGGTGTGCGAGGGGCATCCTGCGGGCGTCGCATGCTGGAGGGTCCGGGTCTCTCCGTCTCCCGTGGTCTCCGAGGGGCATCCTGCGGGCGTCGCATGCTGGAGGGTGCGGGTCTCTCCGTCTCCTGTGGTCTCCGAGGGGCATCCTGCGGGCGGTGTGCATCTGCGGGGATGGGTGCCTGGACGTTTGGTCCTGCGATACACAATGAAGCATGCATGGTTAGACATCAGGCAGTGATCAGGTGATACGGGGGAGGGGGATATAGGGGAGGGGGGATATGGGGACGGGCTGTTGGTGGCTCACTTTCTCGTGGGGCCCCGACCTCTGCATCAGCAACCTCCCGGTCCTCAGGTCCGCCAGCCAGTTCCAGGGCCCTTTCCTCGTGTACGGTCAGTGGCCTCTCATCAGCGGGCCCTCCTCCAGTCCTCACATGCTCCCTATTGTTGTGTGCGCGCTTCTCCTGTGGGGGGGGGGGGGGTGGTGGCAGGGGTAAAAGGCAACAGTGCTAGGCAGGTATATGAATGCACGCCATCGGTTGCGCGTGCATTGCAGAGGTTAAGGTTAGGGCTGGATTCACTTGGGGATATGGGGGATATGGGGAGGGGGGATATGGGGGATATGGGGGAGGGGGGATATGGGGGAGGGGGGATATGGGGGATATGGGGGAGGGGGGGATATGGGGGAGGGGGGATATGGGGGAGGGGGGTATGGGGAGGGGGGATATGGGGAGGAGGGATATGGGGGAGGGGGGATATGGCGGAGGGGGGGATATGGCGGAGGGGGGATTTGGGGGAGGGGATATGGGGGAGGGGGGATATGGGGGATATGGGGGAGGGGGGATATGGGGGAGGGGGGTATGGGGAGGGGGGATATGGGGGAGGGGGTATATGGGGAGGGGGTATATGGGGGAGGGGGGATATGGGGAGGGATATGGGGGAGGGGGGGATATGGGGGAGGGGGGATATGGGGAGGGGGGATATGGGGGAGGAGGGATATGGGGGAGGGGGGATATGGGGGATATGGGGGAGGGGGATATGGGGGAGGGGGATATGGGGAGGGGGGATATGGGGGAGGGGGTATGGGGAGGGGAGATATGGGGGAGGGGGGATATGGGGGAGGGGAGATATGGGGGATATGGGGAGGGGATATGGGGGAGGGGGGATATGGGGAGGGGGGTATGGGGAGGGGGGATATGGGGAGGGGGGATATGGGGGAGGGGGAGAAATGGGGGATATGGGGGAGGGGGATATGGGGAGGGGGGATATGGGGGAGGGGGATATGGGGGAGGGGGGGATATGGAGGATATGGGGGAGGGGGGATATGGGGAGGGGGGATATGGGGGAGGCTCACCCTGCCTGCTCTGACGAGGTCGTTCACCTTCTTGTGGCACTGGGTGCCTGTCCGTGGTGTTAGGGCCACAGCGGTGACGGCCTCTGCCACTTCCCTCCACAGACGCCGGCTGTGGCGTGGGGCAACTCTGCGGCTGTGCCCGGGATACAGGGCGTCCCTCCTCTGCTCCACCGCGTCCAGGAGCGCCTCCACATCGCGTGACTCGAACCTCGGGGCTGAGCGACGGCTAGCCATCCAGTCGGGTGTTGCGGTCGGGTGTTCCGGTCGGGTGGGGGGGGAGCTGCGCGGCCTTATGAGCCGTCACGCCGTGCAGCGCGTATGACGCTGCACGGCGTGAGACCATTGCGCAAGCGTGATCCCGTCACGTCGCTGCTAGCCCATTTCGGGCCGGAGACTATCGGCCCATTTTTATGACGTGACGCAAGTGGGATTTGCGCCGTTTTTTGCGCCGATCGGCGGACTTTCTGCCGATAACGGAGAATTTCGCCCATGTTTCCTCCCCTCTCTTCTATTTTCTCTTTAATTTTACAGAACATCAAACTCATATATATATACTCATATATATATATATATATATATACAGAACATCAAACTCAATAGCAGGGGCACCTGGGTGGTGCCCTCATGCTATTTACATTTTTGGATTTAAATAGTTGGAGACTTTAACTTTCCCAACATTGAGTGGGATAGCAAAAGCTTTCGGGGCTTGGATGGGGAGAAATTTGTTGAGTGTATTCAGGAGGAATTTCCCATTTCAGTATGTGCATGGCCCGACTATAGAACAAAGAACAGTTCAGCACAGGAACATGCTCTTCAGCCCTCCAAGCCTGTGCCGATCACGTGTCCTATCTAGACCAACCGCCTGTATCCTTCTATACCGAGTCTGTTCATGTGTCTATCCAGATAAGTCTTAAAGGTCGTTAACGTATCTGCCTCAACCACCTCACTTGGCAGTGCATTCCAGGCCACCACCACCCTCTGTGTAAAAAACTTCCCCTACACATCTCCACTGATACTTCCCCCACTCACCTTGAACTTGTGCCCCCTTGTAATTGTCATTTCCGCCCTTGGAAAAAGTCTTCCAACTGTTCACCCTATCTATACCCCTAATAATTTTATACACTTCTTTCAGGTCGCCCCTCAGACTCCGTCTTTCTAGGGAGAACAATTCCAGTTTATTTAATCTCTCCTCATAGCTAATACCCTTCAAACCAGGCAACATCCTGGTAAACCTTTTCTGTACTCTCTCCAAAGCTTCCACATCCTTCTGGTACTGTGGTGACCACAATTTGACACTGTATTCTAAGTGTGGCCGAACCAACGTTCGATATGTCTGGAACCAGGGGCGTCATTCTCCGACCCCCCAGAGGGTCGGAGAATGGCCGTTGGCCGCCGTGAATCCCGCCCCCGCCGGTTGCCGAAGTCTCCGAAGGGAGAAAAGTCGGCGGGGCGTTAATGGCGCCGCTGCCGCGGAGAATGTCACGGTGTCTGCGCAAGGCAGCCGATTTTCGGCCTGCCGATATTCTCCCTCCCGGATGGGCCGAAGTCCCGTCGACGTGATGACCGTTCACGTCGACGTGAATCAAACCTCCTTTTCATCGGCGTGACCCGGTGCTCCAGGCTCACGCCGACCAGCGAGGAGGTGAGTGACAGCCTGGGGGGTTGGCTCTGGGCAGGCGATGGCGTGGCCGCAGTCTGATTGCCTGAGGAGAGGTGTGTCTCGGGTTGTGTGTGTGTGCGGCGGGGGTGGGGGTGGTTAGAGTGGGCTGGGCTCCGAGGGAGTGCCGGGAGGGGGTCCGTGCCGGGGTGGAGGTTGGGGGGTGGGGGGGTCCGTGCTGAGGTGGAGGTTGGGGGGGGGGGATCTGTGCCGAGGAGGGGGATGGGAGGGTAAGTGAGTTGGTCCACCTGGCCAGGTGCCAGCCTCCAACAGTTGGACCCATGCGGTCCATGCCACCTGGCTGGGGGGAGGAGGGGATATGGGCAATGATGACATGTCGTCGTTTCCCCCCCCCCCCCCCCAACAGGCCGTCATGTTTTCCGATCATCCAGCGATGTTGGCCGCCGTGGTGGCAGCCGCTCATGTCTATGTTGCCCTGGATGAGGAGGAGGAGGATGAGGAGGAGGAGGAAGCAGCGTGCCAGAGAGGCGGCGCAGGCTGCCGCAGAGGGGCAGGCGGCAGCCGCCCAGGCTGGAGGGACACCTGACCGACAGGACGAGGAGGGGGAGGAGGACATCGCGGCCCCACGGCAACGGAGGCACCCGAGGGCGCCCCGTGTGTACCGGCCCCGGCAGTCATACCAGGACCTCACGGACCGGGAATGCAGGAGGAGACTCCGGATGAGCCGGGAAACCGTGGCACACATCTGCCACCTGCTGGCACACCTGGCACCGCGTGGCACTGGCGGGGGACACCCTCTCCCCGTGTCCGTCAAGGTTACGGTGGCCCTGAACTTTTATGCAACGGGGTCATTCCAGGCACCGAGTGGGGACCTGTCCGGCATATCGCAGACATCGGTGCATCGGTGCATCCGGGCAGTGACAGATGCCCTATATGCCATGGCGCACCGCTACATCCGCTTCCCCGTGGACCGGGCCAGCCAAGATGCCCGGGCCGTGGGCTTCTCTGCCGTTGCCGGGTTCCCCATGGTCCAGGGCGCGATCGATGGGATGCACGTCGCCGTGCGGCCACCTGCAGATAACAGGGCCATGTTCACTAATAGGAAGGGGACCTATTCGATGAACGTACAGGTGGCCTGCGACCACCGCATGATGATCCTGCACGTCTGCGCCCGTCACCCAGGCAGTGTACACGACTCATTCGTGTTGTCGCGGTCATCCATCCCCGGCATGTACGAGGACGCCATCCCCGGCTGAGGGGCTGGTTGCTGGGCGACAGGGGCTACCCATTGCGATCGTGGCTGATGACGCCTATACGGAGGCCACGCAATGAGGCGGAGAACCGCTACAATGATGCTCATGTAGCGACAAGGGGAGTGATCGAGAGGTGCTTTGGCGTGCTGAAGATGCGTTTCAGGTGCCTGGACCTCTCTGGGGGCGCCCTCCAGTATCGGTCAGATAGGGTCGGCCGCATCATTGTGGTGTGCTGCGTCCTGCACAACATAGCCCAGCAGAGGGGCGATGTGCCGCAGGCAGAGGAGGGCGGAGTGGAGGAGCAGCAGGAAGAGGCCCAGTCCTCCCCAGATGAGGGGGATGGGGGCAATGGTCAGGGCAGACGGGGTAGACACAGGCGGGTGGCTGTCCACCGTTACCGGCTGGCCTAGCGGGCACGGGACAGACTGATAGACGCCCGCTTCACTGACTAGATGGGAGTGGGAATCGGGCAGTATGGCCACAGACCGCACACCATGGCAACAGCCGACCACCCACACCCCCCACCCATCCACCCACCCAGCACCCTCACCCCCCTCCCCAACCCCACCCACCCCACCCGCATGCACACCCTCCCTCCCCCCCCCATTGCCGATCCACCTGCGGCACAACGGGCCGGGCTCATACAGTTGCGGGTGGACGCGTGTCTATCGCAGGCCATGGAGGATGATGACAACCCGCCCTGCGATGAGCTCCTGGCTCTACATCGTTGGACTATGTCTGACCCATGGCCAAGTACCACCATCCACCCGGACCATCCCTGCATGCGGCTGTGACACTGCAGCGCACGGTCCCGTCCTCTGCCCGGGGGATGTTGATGGCGGCCCAGGGGGAAGGGGGCAGACTCACCTGGGGCTGAGGTAAGACCACCCCTCACACACACACTTGCGCTCAACGTACATGACACCCCCGCACACTTTGGACAGAGCACAAAGGCAGCTTCGGTAGGTGTAACATTGACTTTAATAACCAAAGGAGTTCATGCACGTGCCCTAGCCCCTAAAACTCATCTGTGCCCTGCACCCGTGCCAACTTACTCAGTGTCTAATTGTTTGGCCTTACGGGCCCTTTGACTACGTCTACGTGGTTCCCCAGACGGTACAACAGAACTGGAGGTGGACTCCTGTGATTCCTGCCCTCTGACACTGGATCCCTTTGGCGGCCGTTTCCTGGGGCGTCCTGGCCTAGATGGGCCAGGCTGCGGCCCGGGCGACTGGGATGGCGAGCTGCCAGCCTGTCCTGCCCGTTGCCCACCCGATGCACCTGAGACGGAAGGGGGGGGAGTCCGAGGTGTCGCGGTGTACCGGGACCTCTCCTACAGAGGGAGCCGGGACGGACCACACCACCTCCTCCTCCTTCGGGGTGCCCGATGGCCCCCAGGCCTCTACATGGGTGGGGGATGCGAACGGACTGGCCATCCGACGCCCCCCCGACATCTGGCGCTGCCAGTCCTGGAGGCCCGTGCTGGTATCGACAGGGGTCTGCAGGTTTGCAGCCATGGAGCCCAGGGTGTTGGCAAACCCTGTCTGTGACAGTGCGACGCCGGCTCGCACATGGCCACTGGCGCCGATGCCCTCAGCGATGGCCTGCAGAGACTGGGCCATGGCCTGCTGAGACTGGGCCATGGCCTGCTGAGACTGGGCCATGGCCTGCAGAGACTGGGCTATGGCGTTGAGCGCCTCTGCCATCTGGCGCTGGCACTGGCTCATGGGCTCCTGTGAGAGGGCAGCCATTTCCTGGGCCACAGACGCCGCCTGCACGGAAGGCCCCAAGCCTCGCAAACCGTTCCCCATGTCTGACACCGTCGCACCCATTGCCTCCACCGCGGACGCCACCCGTGCGGTGTCAGCCTGGGTGGCACGCATGACCAGCACCACTCCCAGCTCCTGGATGTGGGTGGACTCCTCCACCTGCGACCGCAGCCGCCGCAAGCCGCCCGTCACCCTCTTCGCTCGTCTCCGGGTCGGTGGTTGCATCGGATCTGTGTGTGGGTGTGGTAACTGCAGGGACCCGGGATCCATCTGGGCGGCAGATGTTCGCTTGGGCTGGGCTGCCCTCCGACCGCCCGGCTCCTCTGCTGCTCCTACCTCCACCTGCTGTACCGGGACGGCTGTGTTGTGCGCACAGTGAGTGTACCAGACGCCTCATCACTAAAGTGCCCAACCGTGGTGAGTGTTTCTGCGATGGTGGAGGGGGTTGGTGACAGCAGTGGCGTTGTGTCGTGCTCTTCGTCCCACTCTGAGTCCATGGCACTTTGGGGTGGGGGTTCGTCTCCACCCATCCACTCTGACTCACTGTCGGTATTTCGTCTTCCTGGGTAGTGCTGTCCCGGGTAGGGTGTCCTGGGTAGTACTGTCCCGGGTAGGGGTGTCCTGGGTAGTGGTGTCCTGGTAGTGGTGTCCTGGCTCGGATGTGACAGGGGCCTGTGGCTGCCCCCCTCATCGCTGGGTGGTCGCTCCCGCACGTGACGGGGGTGTCGTCTCCCTGTTGCTCAGGTCTCTCCGTCTCCCGTGGTGTGCGAGGGGCATCCTGCGGGCGTCGCATGCTGGAGGGTGTGGGTCTCTCCGTCTCCCGTGATCTCCGAGGGGCATCCTGCGGGCGTCGCATGCTGGAGGGTGCGGGTCTCTCCGTCTCCTGTGGTCTCCGAGGGGCATCCTGCGGGCGTCGCATGCTGGAGGGTGCGGGTCTCTCCGTCTCCTGTGGTCTCCGAGGGGCATCCTGCGGGCGTCGCATGCTGGAGGGTCCGGGTCTCTCCGTCTCCTGTGGTCTCCGAGGGGCATCCTGCGGGCGTCGCATGCTGGAGGGTGCGGGTCTCTCCGTCTCCGGTGGTCTCCGAGGGGCATCCTGCGGGCGTCGCATGCTGGAGGGTCCGGGTCTCTCCATCTCCTGTGGGCTCCGAGGGGCATCCTGCGGGCGTCGCATGCTGGAGGGTGCGGGTCTCTCCGTCTCCTGTGGTCTCCGAGGGGCATCCTGCGGGCGTCGCATGCTGGAGGGTGCGGGTCTCTCCGTCTCCTGTGGTCTCCGAGGGGCATCCTGCGGGCGGTCTGCATCTGTGGGGATGGGTGCCTGGACGTTTGGTCCTGCGATACACAATGAAGCATGCATGATTAGACATCAGGCAGTGATCAGGTGATACGGGAGAGGGGGATATAGGGGAGGGGGGATATGGGGACGGGCTGTCGGTGGCTCACTCGCTAGTACGCCCCCGACCTCTGCATCAGCAACCTCCCGGTCCTCAGGTCCGCCAGCCAGTTCCAGGGCCCTTTCCTCGTGTACGGTCTGTGGCCTCTCATCAGCGTGCCCTCCTCCAGTCCTCACATGCTCCCTATTGTTGTGTGCGCGCTTCTCCTGTGCGGGGGGGGGGCAGGGGTAAAAGGCAACAGTGTTAGGCAGGTATATGAATGCACGCCATCGGTTGCGCGTGCATTGCAGAGGTTAAGGTTAGGGCTGGATTCACTTGGGGATATGTGGGATATGGGGGAGGGGGGATATGGGGGAGGGGGATATGGGGGAGGGGGGATATGGGGGATATGGGGGAGGGGGGATAGGGGGGAGGGGGGATATGGGGGATATGGGGGAGGGGGGGGATTATGGGGGAGGGGGTATGGGGGATATGGGGGAGGGGGGTATGGGGGATATGGGGGAGGGGGGATATGGGGAGGGGGGATATGGGGGAGGGGGGATATGGGGAGGGGGATATGGGGGATATGGGGAGGGGATAAGGGGGAGGGGGATATGGGGAGGGGGGATATGGGGGATATGGGGAGGGGGATATGGGGAGGGGGGATATGGGGGAGGGGGGATATGGGGGAGGGGGGATATGGGGGAGGGGGGATATGGGGGAGGGGGGATATGGGGGAGGGGGGATATGGGGGAGGGGGGATATGGGAGGGGGGATATGGGGGAGGAGGGATATGGGGGAGGGGGGGGATATGGGGGAAAGGGTATATGGGGGGGTATGGGGAGGGGGGATATGGGGAGGGGGGATATGGGGGAGGGGGGATATGGGGATTTGGGGGAGGGGGATATGGGGGATATGGGGGAGGGGGGATATGGGGGATATGGGGGAGGGGGGATGTGGGGGAGGGGGGGATATGGGGGAGGCTCACCCTGCCTGCTCTGACAAGGTCGTTCACCTTCTTGTGGCACTGGGTGCCTGTCCGTGGTGTCAGGGCCACAGTGGTGACGGCCTCTGCGATTTCCCTCCACAGATGCCGGCTGTGGCGTGGGGCAACTCTGCGGCCGTGCCCGGGATACATGGCGTCCCTCCTCTGCTCCACCGCGTCCAGGAGCGCCTCCACATCGCGTGACACGAACCTCGGGGCTGAGCGACGGCCAGCCATCCAGTCGGGTGTTGCGGTCGGGTGGGGGGAGCAGCGCGGCCTTATGATCCGTCACAGCGTGAACCACTGCGCAAGCGCGGATCCCGTTACGTCGCTGCTAGCCCATTTCAGGCCGGAGAATATCGACCCATTTTTCCGACGTGACGCAAGTCGGATTTGCGCCGTTTTTTGCGCCGATCGGCGGACTTTCCGCCGATAACGGAGAATTTCGCCCATGATTTGCGAACTTTTATACTCAATGCCCTGTCCGATGAAGGCAAGCATACCATATGCTTTCGCTTTCTTTACCACCATTTCCATCTGTGCTGGTACTTTTAAGGATCTGTGGACCTGCATACTTGGGTAACTTTCAGTGTGACTATGTTCCTGATGGTTCTGCATTTATTTTATAGCTCCCACCTGAATTGGATCTACCAGAATGCATCACCTCGCATTTGTCCAGGTTAAATTCCATCTGCCATTTCTCTGCCCAACTTTGCAGCCTACCTATAATATCCTGCAGTCCTCATCACTGTCCGCAACTCCAGCAATCTTCGTATTATCTGCAAACTTGCTAATCAGACCAGGTACATTTTCTTCCACGTCATTAATATATATTACAAAGAGCAGCCGTCCCAGTACCGATCCCTGTGGAACACCACGAGTTAGAGACCTCTATTCAGAAAAACACACTTCCACTGCTACCCTCTGTCTTCTATAACCAATCCATCCAGCTAGTTCACCATGTGATTTAATCTTTTGCACCAGCCTGCCATGAGGGACCTTGTCACATGCTTTACTAAAGTTCATGTAGACAACATCCACAAGCCTTCCCTCGCCAATCATTTTTTCACCTCCTCAAAAAGCTCAAGTAAATTAGTGAGACATGACCTCCCTCGTACAAAACCATGCTGCCTGTCGCTAATAAGACCAAATATGCCTATGCACATGGGCGGGATTCTCCGAGGCCCCGCCGGGTGGGAGAATCTCTGGGGGTCGGCGTGTATCCCGCCCCCGCCGTCCTCCCAATTCTCCTGCCCCCCAAAAACCGGCGTGGCGTGAGTCGCACTGCCCGCTTTGGAGAACGGCAGGGTCCGGCGTGACTCAATGGGCCCCGGGGCTGTCTGGATTCTCCAGCCCACGATGGGCCGAAGTCCTGCCCGTTCTATGCCGGTCTCGCCGGCGTAAATTGGAGTTGGTCCCTTACTGGCAGGAATTGGTGGCGCGGGCGGGCTCCGGGGTTCTTGGGGTGTCGCGGGGGGATCTGGCCCCGGGGTGTGCCCCCATGAAGGCCTGGCCCGCGGTCAGGGCCCACCGATCCGTGGGCGGGCAGGCGGGGGGGAGCACGGGAAGCATTTAAACTGAAAAGCTCACCAATATGAAGAGCCACTAACATCTGTGAGCCACCCCATCCTCAGACATGCCAAGACTGAGTCCTCCCATGTTGGCCCCATGTTGATTTTATCTGGGTCCCCGAATCCCATTCAGTCCCTCTGTCACTGGCATGCTGGAGAGTGAAGGTGACCTGAGCGCTCACCTCCAATATCCCATTTGGACGAAAGGTCACCAGGTTCTCATTTTCATACGGATATTGTAAATCGTGCCAGTGTGACGTCACACTTGCAACCACTGAATATTCAGTGAGTAAGAGAGAAGACTCACTAATGATATTATAATGTATTAAAATGAGGTTCCCGGCCTTTCGCTGTGGATTTATCATCCCGCCGGTGGCGAGGGTCCTGATAAATTGGAAATTGTGATCTCGCTGGAGAGAAGTCTGATTCTCCGCAGGCATCACCATTCTCACGAAAGGCTTCCTTCCTCAGGTGAGCCATCCTCCTGAGTCAGCAGGCTTCCCAACACCCTCCATTGACACCTGAGTAGGCACCGCTGACAGATCCACCCACATCACGCCCAGGCACATGCAACCAAGTACAGAAACAAGCATATCGGTGAGCTTTAGTTCAATAGCTCAAATAGTAGTGCACTGTGGGATGGCATGGCACACTCACAAGAGGAGCCGGCAGAGGCGCAGAGTGCCAGTTGTTGGAGGATTGTTGGTGCTCAGGACAAAGCTGAGTCCGAGGCACATGATGAGTCTCTGGAGTTGTCCATTAGGTGGTAGATGCTGGATGTCCAGTGGGATGCATGGGGAGATCTGACGGAGATTCAGGAGGGTCCACGTCTCTGTCATGGAGTCCATGTGGAGCCTGAGCGCCACTTTAACTCTGAGCAGAGTGCACAGCCTCCTCCTTGGGGAAAATGGTGACTCTCATGGAGAGACAGCTCCAGGAACAGAATCCCCTGTTCCGAGGGCCATGCTCGGACCTGCAATCTAGCACACCAGCAGTAATGGTGGGCAGCACGGTAGCCTTGTGGATAACACAATTGCTTCACAGCTCCAGGGTCCCAGGTTCGATTCTGTCTTGGGTCACTGTCTGTGCGGAGTCTGCACATCCTCCCCGTGTGTGCGTGGGTTTCCTCCGGGTGCTCCGGTTTCCTCCCACAGTCCAAAGATGTGCGGGTTAGGTGGATTGGCCATGATAAATTGCCCTTAGTGTCCAAAATTGATCTTAGTGTTGGGTGGGGTTACTGGGTTATGGGGATAGGGTGGCGGTGTTGACCTTGGGTGGGGTGCTCTTTCCAAGAGCCGGTGCAGACTCGATGGGCTGAATGGCCTCCTTCTGCTCTGTAAATTCTATGATAATCTATGATAATCTCAGGAGGTCATTGTCTGTGTGAGAGATGGATGAATAATAAATGGGCTTAATGAGATTGCAGAGTTCTGAGATTCCTTATCTGGATGTCCTTGTGTATGGATCACATACAGTTACAGCAAGTAATTAGGAAAGCTAATGGAATGTTATTGTTTATTGTGAGGGGAATTTTTAAAAAGTAGTGAGTTCATGCTTCAGTTGTACAGGGTGAGCAACATCTGGAGTACTGTGCACAGCATAGAACATAGAACAGTACAGCACAGTACAGGCCCTTCAGCCCATGATGTTGTGCCGGCCACCTATCCTAATCTAACATCAACCTAACCCACACCGCTTCAATTTACAGGTTCAATTTCTGTACAGGCTGAGGATATTCATGGAAATTGTGGTCTCGCTGGAGAGACGTTCTTTCTGAAGCCTTCTCATCCTTTTCTCTTGCCTGAGGTGTGGTGATTCTCAGGTTAAATTAGCAGCAATCAGCTCTCCTCCATAAAGGGAAAAGCAGCCCATATCATTTGGGATTATAGTGACTTTATTTTTTTATACACTGGTCAAATGGTGGGAATAGGTTTCTCTGCACTGGTGTAGTCAAGAGGTGAGGCTGATCGCAACAAACATAGCAAATATATACAATTACAAACCAGTATTTTTTAATTGAGTCACACATCAATTAAGAGATTTCCTTTTCTCCTTTTCATTTATATTGACAGATAATTATTCCCAAACTCAGGATTACCTGTTGACATTTTCCATGTAATTGATTCCAGCAATCTTCTGGGTTGAACATCCCATGAAAAACAGGGGAATTGTCAGAATAACAACAACAGTGAGAATGCAGGATGCAAACCAGGGGATCTTCACCAGGGCGATGTTGAAACGCTTCATAAAGAGTCCACCGAGGACCATCCCTATAGCAAGAGCTGGTAGAGTAATGGACCCTAAAAGATGGAGAAATAAGGACCCATCAGAGAAATCTGCCACATTTCAACATTGGGTGATGTTCACGTTTGTCATAATGGGTGGAATTCTCCCATCCTGCCCACACTGGGTTTTGCATTGCGTAGGATGGGAGGATCTAGAAAGAAACAAGGGGCGGGATTCTCCGATCCCCCGCTGGGTCGAAGAATCTCCGGGGGCTGGCATGAAACCCGCCCCCGCCAGCTGCCGAATTCTCTGGCGCCGGGGATTTGGCGGGGGCGGAAATCGTGCCGCGCCATCGGCGGCCGCTGGTAGCGGCCCCCCCCGGCGATTCTCCGGCCCGTGATGGGCCGAGTGGCCGCCCGTTTTAGGTCGGTCCCGCTGGCGTAAATTACAACAGGTACATACAGGCGGGACCTGGCTGCGTGGGTGACCTCCGGGGTCCTCGGTGGGGGGGGGGGGGGGGCACGGGGGATCTGGCCCCGGGAGGTGCACCCACGGTGGCCTGGCCCGCGATCGGGGCCCTCCGATCCGCGGGCGAGCCTGTGCCGTGGGGGCACTCTATTCCTCCGCGCCGGCTGCTGTGGACCGCCACGATGACCGACGCGGAGATGAAGCCCCCCCTGTGCATGCGCTGGGATGACACCCGCACACTCTGGCGCTCCCGCGCATGTGCCAACTCGCGCTGGCTGGCGGAGGCCGTTCGGCTCCGATTGGCGTGACGCCAAGCCCCTTCCCCCCCGGCCGGCGCGGCGCAAACCACTCTGGCGCGGCCTAGCCCCTGGAGGTGCGGAGGATTCCGCACCTTTGGGGCAGCCCGACGCGGGAGTGACTCACGCATGAAACAGTTTGAAATTCTCCTGATGGCGGCTCGGTTATCCTGCTACCTGGTGGAATGAACACCATTTGTATCTCATGAATGCTCATTAAAACGGCAGATTACCAAAATCCCATTAGGCCTTCCAATCTTCTGTCATACCAGTGGCCAATCACATCAGCCTCAAACCAGTGGCTTGCACATGGCGGACCCCAGTTCACTTGAGACTTTTGTGGTGAGTGCAACATACAGAGTCTACCTCCTATTGCGCTACATCATTCTTGTGCTGAACGCCACTCTGCTGCGTCAGACGGCTTCATGCCCACCAGCTCCATGCTGAACTAGTCATTATGGATAGCACTGTGTTGTGGGATACATGGACCTCCCCCTCCTTCCCCACCTCCAATGGACCAAAGTTCGACCAGGGATTGGGAGTAAGGTGAGGCAATGTTGATGAAACAATGTCGAAGGAAGGCAATGTAAAGATTGACCAATGAAAAAGTGGTGGAAGGGTGAGAGAGCATGATGACAGGCAGAGGTGCACGGAGGTAGAAATGAGGATGACAAAAAATGGAAGGCAAAGGGAAGACCGAGGGAAAGGCAGCTGGACCCTAACAAGGCTACATGAAGTACACACAAACAATGAGTCAAAGTGATGCAACATAATCTACTGGAAGGGAATGTACAAATACTCCATATTTAAATTTAGATTTATTGTCACTTGTACCGAGGTACAGTGAAAAGTATTGTTCTGCGTACAGTCCAGCCAGATCGTTCCATACATGAAAAACATAGGACATATGATAAATACACAATGTAAATACATAGTCATAGACATTGGGGGAAGCTTAGGGAGTGTAGTCCTACAACAGTAGAGCAGATGTGTGGAGAAATCACTTCAGTCCAGAAGAGGGTCCTTCAGGAATCTGGTAACAGCAGGGAAGAAGCAGTTTTTGAATCTTCTCCAGTCCCTTCCAACCTACATTCATGATTCCTCCGGTGTCGTACATCATCTTCTAGTTCTCCGGTCCCAGCTGCCTCCTCTTTACCATGGATGTCCAATCCCTCTATACGTCCATTCCCCACCAGGATGGTCTAAGGGCTCTCAGCTTCTTCCTCAAACAGGGGCGAAATTCTCCCCAAACGGCGCGATGTCCATCGACTGGCGCCCAAAACGGCGCCACTCAGACGGGCATTGCGCCGCCCCAAAGGTGCAGAATGCTCCGCATCTTTGGCGGCCTAGCCCCAACATTGAGGGGCTAGGCCGGCGGCGGAGGGATTTCCGCCCACCCAGCTGGCGGAAACGGCCTTTGTTGCCCCGCCAGCAGGCGCGGAAATGACATGTCGGGGCGGCGCATGCGCGGGAGCGTCAGTGGCCGCTGACAGTTTCCCGCGCATGCGCAGTGGGGAGAGTCTCTTCCGCCTCCGCCATGGTGGAGACCGTTGCGGAGGCGGAGGGGAAAGAGTGCCACCACGGCACAGGCCCGCCCGTGGATCGGTGGGCCCCGATCGCGGGCCAGGCCACCGTGGGGGCACCCCCCGGGGTGAGATCGCCCCGCGCCCCCCCCAGGAACCCAGAGCCCGCCCACGCCGCCTTGTCCTGCCGGTAAATAGGTACTCTAATTTACGCCGGTGGGACAGGCAATTTATCGGCGGGACTTAGGCCCATCTGGGCCGGAGAATCGAGTGGGGAGGCCTGCCAACCCGGCGCGGCCCGATTCCCGCCCCCGCCGAATATCCGGTACCGGCGGGGGCGGGATTCACGGCGGCCAACGGCCATTCTCCGACCCGCTGGGGGTCGGAGAATGACGCCCCAGAGGTCCGAACAATTCTCATCCACCAACACTCTCCTCCATCTGGCTGAACTTGACCTCTCAATCAACAATTTCTCCTTTAACATGTCTCAGTTCCTCCAAACCAAAGGTACAAGAATGGGTTCCAGTTTTGCCTGTCTCTATATGGGGCATGTGGAACATTCCTTGTTCAGTCTTACTTTGGCCCCATCCCACAATTCTTTTATATGGATGATTGTTTAGGTTCCGCTTAATGTTTGGGTCTGCACCTGGAAAAATTTATAAATTTTGTTTCCAATTTCCACCCCTTATCAACTTCATTTGGTCCACTTCCTTTCCCTTCCTTGACATTTCAATTTCTTTTCAAAAAAAAAAAAATTTTATTAAAGTTTCTCAACACAATTTTTCTCCCTTACAAACAATAACCCCCCCTCCCTCGTAACAAAAAAAACCCGAGAAATCGCGCAGAGCAAGATATAGTGATAGGGGATTCAATTGTAAGGGGAATAGACAGGTGTTTGTGCGGACGCAAACAAGAATCCAGGTTGGTATGTTGCCTCCCTGTTGTCTCGGAGCGGCTGCAGGGCCGCAGGGGGAATTGTAGGGGGAGGGTGAACAGCCAGCTGTTGTGGTGCATATAGGTAAAAACGGGATGAATTTAGGGAGTGAGGAGTTAAACTAAAAAGTAGGACCTCAAAGGTAGTAATCTCAGGATTGCTACCAGTGCCACGTGATAGTCAGAGTAGGAATGACAGGATAGCTAGGATGAATACGTGGCTTGAGAGATGGTGCAAGAGGGAGGGTTTCAAATTCCTGGGACATTGGGACCGGTTCTGGGGAGGTGGGACCTGTACAAATCGGACGGTCTGCATCTGGGTGGGACCGGAACCAATGTTCTCGGGAGTGTGTTTGCTAGTGCAGTTGGGGAGGGTTTAAACTAATGTGGCAGGGGGATGGGAACCGATGTAGGAAGTCAGTGGGGACGGAAACAAAAGGCAGGAAGGGAGCGTGTGTAAAGCATGACCAGAGAAAGCAGGGGAGAGAGCAAGGAAAGTCTACATTAAACTGCATTTATTTCAATGCAAAGGGCCTGACGGGCAAAGCGGATGAACTCAGGGCATGGATGGGCACATGGCACATTATAGCTATGACTGAAACATGGCTAAGGGAGGGGCAGGACTGGCAGCTCAATGTTACGGGGTACAGATGCTATAGAAAGGATAGAACAGGAGGTAAGAGAGGAGGGGGAGTGGCGTTTTTGATTAGGGAGAACATCACGGCAGTACTTAGAGGGGATATATCCGAGGGTTCGCCCACTGAGTCTATATGGGTGGAACTGAAAAATAAGAAGGGAGAGATCACCTTGATAGGACTGTACTACAGGCCCCCAAATAGTCAGCGGGAAATTGAGGAGCAAATATGTAAGGAGATTACCGATAGCTGTAAGAAAAATAGGGTGGTAATAGTAGGGGACTTTAACTTTCCCAACATTGACTGGGACAGCCATAGCATTAGGGGCTTGGATGGAGGGAAATTTGTTGAGTGTATTCAGGAGGAATTTCTCATTCAGTGTGGATGGACCGACTAGAGAGGGGGCAAAACTTGACCTCGTCTTGGGAAATAAGGAAGGGCAAGTGACAGAAGTGTTAGTGAGGGATCACTTTGGGACAAGTGACCATAACTCCATTAGTTTTAAGATAGCTATGGAGAATGATAGGTCTGGCCCAAGAGTTAAAATTCTTAATTGGGGCAAGGCCAATTTTGATGGTATCAGACAGGAACTTTCAGAGGTAGATTGGGGGAGACTGTTGGCAGGCAAAGGGACGGCTGGTAAATGGGAGGCTTTTAAAAATGTGTTAACCAGGGTGCAGGGTAAGCACATTCCCTTTAGAGTGAAGGGCAAGGCTGGTAGAAGTAGGGAACCCTGGATGACTCGAGATATTGAGACTCTGGTCAAAAAGAAGAAGGAGGTATATGACGTACATAAACAACTGGGATCAAGTGGATCCCTTGAAGAGTATAGAGATTGTCGAAATAGAATTAAGAGGGAAATCAGGAGGGCAAAAAGGGGACATGAAATTGCTTTGGCAAATAATGCAAAGGAGAATCCAAAGAGCTTCTACAGATACATAAAGGGGAAAAGAGTAACTAGGGACAGAGTAGGGCCTCTTAAGGACATCTATGTGCAGAGCCACAAGAGTTGGGTGAGATCCTGAATGAATATTTCTCATCGGTATTCACGGTGGAGAAAGGCATGGATGTTAGGAAACTAAGGGAAATAAATAGTGATGTCTTGAGAAGTGTGCATATTACAGAGGAGGAGGTGCTGGAAGTCTTAAAGCGCATCAAGGTAGATAAATCCCCGGGACCTGATGAAATGTATCCCAGGATGTTGAGGGAGGCTAGGGAGGAAATTGCGGGTCCCCTAACAGAGATATTTGAATCACCGGCAGCCACAGGTGAGGTGCCTGAAGATTGGAGAGTGGCGAATGTTGTGCCCTTGTTTAAGAAGGGCAGCAGGGAAAAGCCTGGGAGCTACAGACCGGTGAGCCTAACGTCTGTAGTAGGTAAGTTGCCAGAAGGTATTCTGAGAGACAGGATCTACAAGCATTTAGAGAGGCAAGGACAGATTCGGGGCAGTCAGCATGGCTTTGTGCGTGGAAAATCATGTCTCATAAATTTGATTGAGTTTTTTGAGGGGGTGACCAAGAAGGTAGATGAGGGCAGTGCAGTAGACGTTGTCTACATGGACTTTAGCAAAGCCTTTGACAAAGTACCGCATGGTAGGTTGTTGCAGAAGGTTAAAGCTCACGGGATCCAGGGTGAGGTTGCCAATTGGATTCAAAATTGGCTGGACGACAGAAGACAGAGGGTGGTTGTAGAGGGTTGTTTTTCAAACTGGAGGCCTGTGACCAGTGGTGTGCCTCAGGGATCGGTGCTGGGTCCACTGTTATTTGTGATTTATATTAATGATTTGGATGAGAATTTAGGAGGCATGGTTAGTAAGTTTGCAGATGACACCAAGATTGGTGGTACAGTGGATAGTGAAGAAGGTTATCTCGGATTGCAACGGGATCTTGATCAATTAGGCCAGTGGGCCGACGAATGGCAGATGGAGTTTAATTTAGATAAATGTGAGGTGATGCATTTTGGCAGATCGAATCAGGCCAGGACCTACTCAGTTAATGGTATGGCGTTGGGGAGAGTTATAGAACAAAGAGATCTAGGAGTACAGGTTCATAGCTCCTTGAAGGTGGAGTCGCAGGTGGACAGGGTGGTGAAGAAGGCATTCGGCATGCTTGGTTTCATTGGTCAGAACATTGAATACAGGAGTTGGGACGTCTTGTTGAAGTTGTACAAGACATTGGTACGCCACACTTGGAATACTGTGTGCAGTTCTGGTCACCCTATTATAGAAAGGATATTATTAAACTAGACAGAGTGCAGAAAAGATTTACTTGGATGTTACCGGGACTTGATGGTTTGAGTTATAAGGAGAGGCTGGTTAGACTGGGACTTTTTTCCCTGGAGCGTAGGAGGCTTAGGGGTGATCTTATAGAGGTCTATAAAATAATGAGGGGCATAGATAAGGTAGATAGTCAACATCTTTTCCCAAAGGTAGGGGAGTCTAAAACTAGAGGGCATAGGTTTAAGGTGAGAGGGGAGAGATTCAGAAGGGCCCAGAGGGGCAATTTCTTCACTCAGAGGGTAGTGAGTGTCTGGAATGTGCTGCCAGAGGTAGTAGTAGAGGCAGGTACAATTGTGTCTTTTAAAAAGCATTTAGATAGTTACATGGGTAAGATGGGTATAGAGGGTTATGGCCAAGTGCGGGCAACTGGGACTAGCTTAATGGTAAAAACTGGGCGGCATGGACTGGTTGGGCCGAAGGGCCTGTTTCCATGCTGTAAACTTCTATGATTCTATATATACATGGCAAAATGAGATATTTACACAGCTTTGTACACTGGCCCTCACCCGTACATACCAGTTTCCCCAACCCTTCATGTTATCTCCTGCTCATCCACCCTCCCAGGCAGTCCCCCCTTCTCCGCCCCCCTCCCAGGATGTCCCAAGCCCCCAGCTTGGCTTGACCCGGACATTCACCACCTGAGATATTGCTCCCACCACTCCTCTCCAGAACCCCTCCAGTGCCGGGCATGACCAAAACATATGGACATGGTTCGCCGGGCTCCCTGAGCACCTTCCACATCTGTCCTCTACCCCAAAGAACCTACTCAACCTCGCCCCCGTCAAGTGCGCTCTGTGGACCACCTTAAATTGTATCAGGCTGAGCCTGGCACACGAGGAGGAGGAATTAACCCTACCTAGGGCATCAGCCCACAGACCTTCCTCGATCTCTCCCCCCCCCCCCCCCCCCCCCCCCCCCAGCTCCTCCTCGGATTTACCCTTCAACTCTTCTACCAGCGCTTCCCCCTCTTCTTTCAACTCCTGGTGTATTTCCGACACCTTGCCCTCCCCGACCCATGGGAGCGAGATCGGCCTGTACGATTCACATTGCAGTGGGTCCTTGTCCCACTTTAGGATCAAAGAAATTGTCACTTCCGACATTGTCGGGGGCAGGGTCCCCTCCTCTCTTGCCTCATTAAAGGTCCTCACCAGTAGCGGGGCCAACATGTCTGCGTACTTCCTGTAGAACTCCACCGGGAATCCGTCCGGTCCCGGCGCCTTCCCCGCCTGCATGCTCCCCAAACCCTTGCTCAGCTCCACTAACCTAATTGGTGCCTCCAAACCAGCCACCTCTTGCTCCTCCACCCTCGGGAATCTCAGCTGATCTAGGAATCGTCTCATCCCCTCTTCCCCCGCTGGGGGCTGGGATCTGTACAGCTCTTCATAAAAGGCCTTGAATACCTCGTTTATTTTCGTCGCACTCCGAACCGTGGCTCCCCTTCCATCTTTGAATCCCCCTATTTCCCTCGCTGCCATCCTCTTATGGAGCTGGTGTGCCAGCATCTGACTAGCCTTTTCCCCATACTCGTAGGTCGCCCCCTGCGCTTTCCTCCACTGTGCCTCCGCCTTCCCTGTGGTCAACAGGTCAAACTCCGTCTGGAGCCGTCGTCTTTCCCCAAGTAATCTTTCCTCCGGGGCCTCTGCGTATCTCCTGTCCACTCTCAAAATCTCTCCCACTAACCTCTCCCTTTCCATACCCTCTGTCTTCTCCCTATGAGCCCTAATGGAAATTAGCTCTCCCCTGATCACCGCCTTCAACGCCTCCCATACCACCCCCACCCGCACCTCCCGTTGTCGTTGGCCTCCAAGTACCTTTCAATACATCCCCTCACGTTCCCACACACCACCTCGTCCGCCAGCAGTCCCACATCCAGCCGCCACAATGGGCGTTGGTCCCTCTCCTCTCCCAGCTCCAGTTCCACCCAGTGCGGGGCATGGTCCGAAACGGCTATAGCCGAATACTCCATCCCCTCCACCCTCGGGATGAGCGCCCTACCCAGAACAAAGAAATCTATCCGGGAGTAGGCTTTGTGTACATGGGAGAAGAAAGAAAATTCCCTGGCTGGCGGCCTTGCAAACCGCCATGGGTCCACTTCGCCCATCTGATCCATAAACCCCCTAAGTACCTTGGCCGCCACCGGCCTCTTTCCAGTCCTTAATTTGGAGCGGTCCAGTGCTGGATCCAACACTGTATCGAAGTCCCCTCCCATTATCAGGCCTCCTATCTCCAGGTCCGGAATGCGCCCCAACATGCGCTTCATGAATCCTGCATCATCCCAGTTTGGGGCGTATATGTTTACCAATACCACCCATGTCCCTTGTAGCGGACAATGGAGGGCGATATGTAATGGTGAGCGGTAGCTCACCATTACATATCGCCCTCCATTGTCCGCTACAATAGTCTTGGCCTCAAATGAGACCCGCTTTCCCACCAATATTGCCACCCCTCTATTCTTCGCGTCCAGTCGTAAGTGGAATACCTGTCCTCCCCATCCCTTTCTTCGCCTGGCCTGGTCCGCCACCTTCAGGTGTGTCTCTTGGAGCATGGCTACGTCCGCCATCAGTCCCTTTAAGTGCACGAACACTCGAGCCCTCTACACCGGCCCATTGAGGCCCCTCACATTCCACGTTATCAGCCGGATTGGAGGGGCTCTTACACCACCACCCCCCCCCCCCCCCCCCCCCCCCCCGCCGACTAGCCATCTCCTTTTCTGGGCCAGTCCCGTGTCCACGCCTCCCTCACCCTCCAGTCTCCCAGAGGGGGACCCCCGTCCCGACCACCCCTTCTGTGTCCCATTCCCTTTCGGCCAGTGCAGCAGCAACCCTTCCCCCCCCCTTCCCCCCGCTAGACCCCTGTCTAGCTTTTTTGCTCCCCCCATGTCACTCCCGTAAGTCAGCTGACCCCTGCTGACCCCGGCTTCCCCCGCCGTCCCATTGACCTCCCCGCGTGGGAGTCTCCCACTCCATATGCATTCCTTCGTTCCCCTTCCTTCCCGCGGGCGGGGAAACACCCCGCGCTTTCCAAAGCCCGCTCCGCCCCCTCTGGCGCAGCTCCTGTCGCGGCCTTGTCTCTCTCCCCCAGCCCATGTAACATTTCCTGCGCGAGATTGACCCCCTATATACAACAACCATCACACATCAAACCCCAAAACATCCCCCCCACCCTCACAAACCCTCAGTTAGAGTCCAACTTTTCGGCTTGTACAAAGGTCCACGCCTCTTCAGGTCTTTCGAAGTAATAGTGTTGGTCCTTGTATGTGACCCACAGTCGCGCTGGCTGCAGCATTCCGAATTTCACTTCTTTTCGGTACATAGAACATAGAACAGGCAGTACAGGCCCTTCGGCCCTTGATGTTGCGCCGACCTGTGAAACCACTCTAAAGCCCATCTACACTATTCCCTTATCATCCATATGTCTATCCAATGACCATTTGAATTCCCTTAGTGTTGGCCGCTTTGGCCCGGTTGAAACCCGCTCTCCGCTTTGCAACCTCCGTGCTCCAGTCCGGGTATATTCGGATCTCTGCATTGTCCCACTTACTGCTCCGCTCCTTCTTGGCCCATCTCACTACCCACTCTCTGTCCGTGAACAGGTGGAACCTCACCACCATCGCCCTTGGTGGCTCATTTGCCTGGGGCTTCTTCACCAGCACCCGATGTGCCCCGTCCAACTCCAGCGGCCTCGAAGGGGCCTTCGTGCCCATCATCACCTCAAGCATCGTGCTCGCGTATGCCCCGGCATCAGCCCCCTCCACTCCCTCAGGGAGACCCAGGATTCGCAGATTCTTTCTCCTCGACCTGTTCTCCAGGTCTTCGAGTCTTCCCGCCCACCTCTTGTGTAGCGCCTCGTTCTGCTCCACTCTCACCGCCAGGCCCATGAGCTCGTCCTCGTTCTGACTGACTCTTTTCTGTACCTCCTGGATCTTAGCTTTGTGGGCCTTCTGGGTGATCCCGAGTCCTTCAATTGCCGAAAGCATAGGCGCCAACATCTCTTTGCGCATCTCCTCGTGCTGCTCCTCGAAGAAGCGCTTGATGAACTCCTGCAGCTCCCCTTTGTCCCTGGCCACTGTCATTTTGTTTTCTTCCCCTCGCTTCTCCCATTGCTCCAGTGCCGTTCCTTTGGCCGTTACACTTCTGGTCCGTTTCATAGACGTTAGAGGGGGACCTCTCTCTTCCCTTCCCCACGGGTTGCGTCAAAAAAAAAAAATTCAGTTGGGGCTCCTCTAACGAGCCCGAAAGTCCGTGGTAGCGGGAGCTGCCGAATCATGCGGCTTAGCACCGCATAGCCACAACCGGAAGTCGAGAGGGAATCCTTTTGGCAGTGTTCGCTTCACCAGTCTGCCCCAAAAAGTCTATGGAAACTCCTGAAAAAGGTCTGAGAGTCGGTTCCAGACGGGAGCTGCTGAATGCGCGACCTACTCCTCCATGGCCGCCACCGAAAGTCTCGTCCCTGCTTCTTCAATGGCCTTGGTAGATCTTTTCACAGTTGTTCCCTCTGCTGCTAGAATTCACCTTTGATAGAGTCAAGTCAGATTTCAGCTTTAAGCTTGCCTCTTCTGCATGCTGGAAGAGGCTTTTGTCTATTGCTGCAACTCAAGCCAAATCTTTTACTGTTTCTGCCGGGTCTGGTAGCCAAAAGACATAACATTCCTGGGGGACACTGTCAGGGGAATGCTGGAATTGTGCAGTCTTCTTCCCACACCGGGTAATGTCAAATAAATGCCGTGGGGGCCCTGTAAAAGAGCCCAAAAGCCCGTTCCAAGGGGGAGCTGCCGAATATGCGACCTAGCTCTGCATGGCCGCACCCGGAAGTCACATTTCTATTTCAACCTCTGGGGAGAGTCTGTCCACTAATATCCATTAGAAACACACTGATTCCCACAGCTACCTCAACGACAACTCTTCACACCCCACATTCTGCAAGGACTCCATCCCATTCTCCCAGTTCCTTTGCTTCCTTCGTATCTGTTCTAATGATGTCACTTTCGGTGCTGCTGACATGCCTTTATTCTTCCTTAATTGTGATTTCTCACCTACTGTGGTCGACAGGGCTCTCAACTGTGTCCGACCCATCTCCTGCACCTCTGCCCTCACCCCCTCTCCTCCCTCCCAGAACCAGGATAGGGCCCCACTCCTCTTCACTTTAATCCCAAAAGCCTCCATATTCAAAGTATCATCCTCTGCCAGTTCCGCCAACTCCAGCATGATTCCATCACCAAGCACACCTCCTCCTCCCTCACTCTTGCTGTCATCATTTTACAGGGACCATTCCCTCTGGGATATCCTGGTTCACTCATCCATCACCCTCAACACCTGACCCTCTTCCCATGGCATCTCCCCATGCAATCGCAGAAGGTGTAACGCCGTTTACCTCCTCCCTGCTCACCATCTCAGGCTCTAAACACTCCTTTCAAGTGAGGTACCTCCTTCAATCTGGCCTATTGCATTTGATGCCCCCACCACAGGCTACTCTACTTTGGGCAGACTAAATACAGACTGGGTGATTACTTTGCAGTACACCTCCGGTCCTACCACAAGGAGAACCCTGACCTTCCTGTTGCTTGCCATTTCAACTCACCGTCCTGCTCTCACATCCACATGTCTGTCCTTGGCCTACTGCAATGTTCCAGTGAAGCCCAGCACAAACTGGAGGGACAGCACCTCATCTTCTAATTAGGCAGGCATGTTTCAGCCTTCCGGACTTAACATTGAGTTCAACAACTTCAAACTGTGAACTCTCTTCTCCACCATCACCCCATTTTTATTTCTGTCAATTTATTTTAATGTTTTTGATTGATCTGTTTTTCTTGCACCATTGTCCCCCATCTCCTTCCCCTCACTCCACTTGAGCCAACTGTTCCTAGTTGTCCTTTAACACACTTCCCAACTTTGTTCTGCCATTCACACATTCTAATTTCTTTATGTGCCACTATCAACACCCGTCTTAATCAACTCCATTTACATTCCTTTTGTCTTCTGTCCTTGACACATTTGCAACCTCAACCTATCACTAGCCCCCTATCCAACCCGTGCTCCACCCTCCCACTACAGTATAAATCTGACCTGAGTTCTCTCTAGCTTTGACGAAAAGGCATCCACTCAAAATGTTAGCTCCCTTTTCTCTCCACAGATGCTGCCAGACCTGCTGAGATTGTGTAGTATTTTCTGCTTTTGTTACAGATTCCAGCATCCGCAGTAATTTGCTTTTATCCCCGTGATTACGTCACTGCCACTTCTCTTCAAAAATGCTTACCCTGAAGAAGTACTGCTCTTCTCTCCGACAAGATTTCTATTTGTCTGTTTTGCCCTGTCTATCTTCTTTGCTTTCCATTTCCCTCTTAGTGTTTGAAAAGGTGTTTATCAAAACTCGCTTTCACAGCCACGTTTCCTTCCTTAGCGACTGTCTGCGTTCCGTCTTATCCCATGTGGATTCCAACTCAAATTCCACCTCTCATGTCCTGAATCCACTCAGGATTACAGATATCTCCAGGCATACAACATTCATCAAACTGCTGTTCCCACCGCATTCTGAGATGCATATGCACATACTCGATAACTCTCTCCAGCAGTGCCAACTCAACCTATCCGAAAGCTGTCCTTGTCCCCAGATCCATTTCATTCTTCTCATCATCCGAAGGCTTAACAAGAAACTTCCTTTCAGGAGTTAAAGAACACAAGTTCCAGCACTCATCAAAAGCAATGGCCATCCATGACCCTCCATTCCCGCCCCTCAGATCCCACTGCTTTTAACCCCAGTCATTGCCGTGTATTCATCATACCCTCTGACCTTCCCCTCTCTGAGACTGAACGTGCTGTACTCAGCAAAGGACTCCGCTTCATACAGTTACACCCCCACCTCAATTAATTTCAGGCTTGATATAATGCTGAACTCTTCTTCCGCCGCCTTCATCTCCGTGCTCACTTCTTTGGGCAGGAGTCCTCCCCCAGATCCTCCTGCCCACCTCCAGCATTCTCACTCCACCTGGACCCCTCCCTCCGGCCATTTCTCTGCTCATTTTCTTTTCATTCAGAACTGTTGGTGTGACATTAGCCATCTCAATTTCTCTGCTTCTCTCACCCACTCTAACCTGCCGTCTTCTGAACTGGCTGCACTCCGCTTTCTCAGGTCCAATCCTGACTTTGTCATAAAGCCCCCGTCAAGGGTAGGGCTGTTGTTGACTGGCCTACTGGCCTCTACCTCACAGAGGCTGAACGGCAACTCTCAGAAACTTCCTCCTATCTTCCCTGGACCATGACACCGCCACTGAGCATCAAGCTATTGTTTCCAGGACTGTCACTGAATAAAAGTATAGATTAGTACTATACAATCACAATAGAAGGGTTAAGTTAGAAATAAGGCCCCTAGCTAACATAATTTTTCTTTTCAGGGAGCAACTAGCTTAATCAAGAAGGGCATCATGGCAGGAATTCAGACCCGCGATATGGTCCTAATGCACAATGTGGGAAATGAGGGACACTTCCAGCATCCCTGGTTACCATTTGGGTAGAAGGTGTGTCCAAATTCAGCTTCTAGCTAACCAGATTTCAGAGCTGGAGCTGCGAGTGGACTCACCGTGGAGCATCCGCAATGCTGAGGAAGCCGTGATTCGCATGTCACACCACAGGTGAGAATTGCACAGGCAGAAAGGTGACCTAATGTGACCATTAGGAACAGTAAAAGACTTAGGAAGGCAATGCAGGAGACCCCTGTGGTCATCCCCTTCTCAAACAGATATACTGCTTTGGATACTGTTGGGGGGATGGCCTCTTCGGGAAAAACAGCAGCAGCCAAGTTCATGGCACCATAGGTGGTTCTGCTGCTTCGACAGGTGGGAGGAAACCAAGTGGCAGGGCTATAGTGATAGGGGATTCAATAGTTAGGGACACAGGCAGATGCTTCTATGGCCGAAAACGTGAATCAAGGATGGTATGTTGCCTCCCTGGTGTCAGGGTCTGGGATGTCATGGAGAGGCTGCAGGGCTGGGGAGGGAAGGCGAACAGCCAGTAGCTCTCGTACATATTGGTCCCAATGACATAGATAAATTAAAGGATGAGGATCTGTAAGCCCAGTAGAGGAAGTTCGGAGATACAGTAAAATGCAGGACCTCAAAAGTAGTAATCTCAGGATTACTCACAGTTCCACATTTATGAGAGAGGAATAGGAGGATAGATCAGATGAACGTGTGGCTCGAGAGATGGTGTAACCGGAAGGGATTCAGATTCTTGAGGCACTTGGACCAGTTCTAGGGCAGGTGGCACCTGTAAAAACCGGACGGGTTGCACCCGGACTAATATCCCTAGTTCTGTTGGGGAGTGTTTAAACTAGTGTGGCAGAGGGATGGGATCCCAGGAGTAGGATCAGATCGGTCAAAATCAGAGCAGGAAAACAGAGGTAGAACCGAAGTTAGTGATGTAGAAGATGTAATAATAGACTTGGAATTACAGGAGAAGTAAAGTTTTAAAAGCATCCTGCAAAGGAAAATGGTGGGGTGAAACTGTTTATGACTCATGCAGAGAGTATTACAAACAAGGTAGACGAGTTAAGAGCCCAGGTGGATACATGACAGCAGGATATCATTGCTATAACGGAAACCTGGCTAAAGGAGGGGTACAATTGGCAGTTCAATATCCCTGGATACAGAGTTTTCAGGCAGGACAAAGGGGGAGATAAAAAAGAGGGGGAGTAGCACTAATGGTTAAGGAATCCATTCCAGTTGTGAGAAGGGATGATGTATTAAACAGGGCTTCATGGGTTGAACTTAGAAATGAAAAGGGGCAGTCTCACTCCTGGAAGCATACTATAGAACCTCATATTGCGAACGGGAAATCAAAGAACAAATATGCAGACAGATCTCTTCAAATGGTCATTGGATTGACATATGGACGATAAGGGAATAGTGTAGGTGGGCTTTAGAGTAGTTTCACAGGTCGGCGCAACATCGAGGGCCGAAGGGCCTGTACTGCGCTGTAATGTTCTATGTTCTATGTAAGAACAAGAGGGTGATAATAGTAGGAGACTTTAACTATCCCAATGTCAACTGGGAATCAAACAATGTAAGGGGAACTGAGTGAGAAAAATTCATGCAGGAATACTTTTTCACACAAACCCAACAAAAGCAATTCTAGACCCCTAGTCTCCGGGAATGAAGGGCAAGTTGGTGAAGTGACAGTTGGTGACCATATCGGGGATAGCGATCACAATTCAGTTAGCTTCAGTATTCACAGAATCACAGAAAAATACAGTATGGAAAAGGCCCTTTGGTCCATCGAGTCTGCATGCCGAATAAAAGGCACCTGACCTGCCAATCCTAATCCCATTTGCCAGCACTTGGCCCATAGCCTCGAATGTTAAAACATGCCAAGTGCTCATCCATTTTTTTCAAATTCAAAATATCCAAATTGTTTTTTTTCAATTAAGGGCAATTTAGCACGGCCAATTCACCTAACCTGCACATCTGTTTGGATTGTGAGGCCCACACACACATGGGGAGAATGTGCAAACTCCACACGGACAGTGACCCAGGCCTGGGATCGACCCTGGGACCTCGGCGTCGTGAAGCAGCAGTGCTAGGCACTGCACTACTGTGCTGCCCTTATCCAGGTACCTTTTAAAGCATGTGAGGCACCCCCCTCCCCCCATCACCCTCCCAGGCAGTGTGGTCCAGACCATCACAACCCTCTGGGTAAAACGTTTTTCCTCCAATCCCCCCGAATCATCTGCTCCTCACCTTGAACTTGTGTCCCCTCGTGACTGACCCTTCAATTAAGGGGAACAGCTGTTCCCTATCCACCCTGTCCATGCCCTCATAATCTTGTACACCTCGATCAGGTCACCCCTCAGTCTTCTCTGCTCCAGCGAAAACAACCCAAGCCTATCCAAACATTTTTCATAACTAAAATCCTCCATCCCAGGCAACTTCCTGTTGAAAAGCCTCTGCATCCAATCCAGTGAAAACACCGGCCAGAATTGCACACAGTACTCCAGCTGTGGCTTCACTAACGTTCTATATAACTCCAACATGCCTTCCTTGCTTTTGTAATTGTGGTAGTATGCATTAGGGGTCATGTGGGACTGTGAAGCCGTGATGTCTTTGGCTGACAGATCCCGGGTCCTGGTTGGCTGTTGACCTCTGAAGGCGGAGTATAAGAACCAGGAGTTCTCCCCCGCAGGCCAGTCTGCTACTGAACTGCGGGGAACAAGTCACGCTTAATAAAGCCTCATCGACTTCACCTCTATTCGTCTCTCGGGAGTCTTTGTGCGCTACAATTTATTAAGCGTGCTTAAAGGACTATGGAGCTCAGGATCATCCCGGAATGCCTGAGGATCAGCCCCCACGCAGTGAACTCAGCAGCAGTTTTTAAACACTGGCAGACTTGTTTTGAAGCATACCTCCGAACGGCCCCAGGCCGGGTCACAGAAGACCAGAAACTACAGGTCCTGCACTCGAGGTAAGCCCGGAAATTTTCCCTCTCATCGAAGACGCAGAGGATTTCCAGACGGCGTTCGCAGCACTAAAGAGCATCTATGTTCGCCCAGTGAACCAGATCTACGCACGCTACCAACTCGCGATGAGACGGCAAAGTCCCGGAGAATCGCTAGACGAATTCTACGCCGCGCTGCTAATTTTGGGACGGGCCTGCAGCTGCCCGCCGGTAAACGCGATTGAACACATGGACATGTTGATGCGCGATGCTTTTGTCGCAGGTATGAACTCTCCCCAAATCCGCCAAAGACTTTTGGAAAAAGAGTCGCTGGGACTCTCAGAGGCATGGGCCCTTGCAGCCTCCCTGGATGTAGCCGCGCGAAACGCCCGCGCGGAAGGCCCCGACCGCGCAGCAGACCCTTGGGCTCCATGGACCCCCGTCGCGACAACCCCCCCCCCCCCACCCCACAGGCTTGCGCGGTTCAGACGCCAAGTCGTCCCGGGGGGGCCCGCTGCTATTTCTGCGGCCAGGCGAAACACCCCCGGCAGCGCTGCCCGGCCCGCGCAGCGATTTGCAAGAGCTGCGGGAAAAAGGGCCATTTTGCGGCTGTGTGCCGGTCCCGGGAGGTCGCCGCTGTCCCAGGAGAAGAAGCTGTCCTGCATGTTTCTAACGCTCCCCAACCCCCCCAGCGCCCTATGTACGACCCGCAGGCGCAGCAATTTTGGGTCCCGGCCACCGCTGTCCCCGGAGAACAAGGGGTCCTGCGCGTTTCAAACGCTCCCCAACCCCCCCAGCGCCCCATGTGCGACCCGCAGGCGCCGCCATTTTGGGTCCCGGCCACCACGAGGGGAGGAGGGGCGCCGCCATCTTGGGACCCCCCAGCCCTGTGCGACGCATGGGGGCGGCCATTTTGTCCACCCCCGCCGCCATCTTGTGACCCCACAGCCATGTGCGATGCATGGAGGCGGCCATTTTGTTCACCCCCGCTGCCATCTTGGACGGCAACAATGGACCCCAGCATCGACGCTTCAACGGGGTTCGAGGAAGACGCTGAAGCACTACGACCACGTCTGGCCTCAATGATGCTGGACCAAGCACGGCCCCGGACGCTCCAGACGACGACAACAACGGTGCTGATCAACGGGCACGAGACACCATGCCTGGTCGACTCCGGGAGCACAGAAAGCTTCATCCACCCCGACACGGTAAGACACTGTTTTTTGACCATCCGTCCCAGTGCGCAAAAGATTTCCCTAGCTGCAGGATCCCACTCCGTACAGATCAAAGGTTACTGCATAGTGACCCTAACGGTGCAAGGGAGGGAGTTTAAAAACTACAGGCTCTACGTCCTTCCCCAACTCTGCGCGCCCACATTACTGGGATTAGACTTCCAGTGCAACCTGCAGAGCCTAACTTTCAAATTCGGCGGCCCAATACCCCCACTCACTATCTGCGGCCTCGCAACCCTCAAGGTTGAGTCCCCATCCTTGTTTGCAAACCTCACCCCGGATTGCAAACCCGTCGCCACTAGGAGCAGACGGTACAGCGCCCAGGACCGGACATTCATTCGGTCCGAAGTCCAGCGGCTACTGAAGGAAGGCATAATCCAGGCCAGCAATAGTCCCTGGAGAGCACAGGTGGTAGTAGTAAAGACAGGGGAGAAGCAAAGGATGGTCATAGACTATAGCCAGACCATCAACAGGTACACACAGCTAGATGCGTACCCTCTCCCCCGCATATCCGACATGGTCAATCGGATTGCCCAATATAAGGTCTTCTCCACCGTGGACCTCAAGTCCACCTACCATCAGCTCCCCATCCGCCCAAGTGACCGCAAGTACACAGCCTTCGAGGCAGACGGGCGATTATACCACTTCCTAAGGGTCCCATTTAGCGTCACAAACGGGGTCTCGGTCTTCCAACGAGAGATGGACCGAATGGTTGATCAACACGGGTTGCAGGCCATGTTCCCGTATCTCGACAATGTAACCATCTGCGGCCACGATCAGCAGGACCACGACGCCAATCTCCAAAAATTCCTCCAGACCGCTAAAGCCTTGAACCTCACATACAACGAGGACAAGTGCGTTTTTGGCACAAACCGGCTAGCCATTTTGGGATATGTCGTGCGCAATGGGATAATAGGCCCCGACCCCGAACGTATGCGCCCCCTCATGGAATTTCCCCTCCCTCACTGCTCAAAAGCCCTAAAACGCTGCCTGGGGTTCTTTTCATATTACGCCCAGTGGGTCCCCCAGTACGCAGACAAGGCCCGCCCCCTAATACAGACCACGACCTTCCCTCTGTTGACAGAGGCTTGCCAGGCCTTCAGCCGCATCAAAGCGGATATCGCAAAGGCCACGATGCGAGCCATCGACGAGTCCCTCCCCTTCCAGGTCGAGAGCGACGCCTCCGATGTAGCTGTAGCGGCCACCCTTAACCAAGCGGGCAGACCCGTGGCCTTCTTCTCCCAAACCCTCCACGCCTCAGAAATCCGCCACTCATCAGTGGAAAAGGAAGCCCAAGCCATAGTGGAAGCTGTGCGACATTGGAGGCATTACCTGGCCGGCAGGAGATTCACTCTCCTCACTGACCAACGGTCAGTTCATGTTCGATAATGCACAGCGGGGCAAAATTAAAAATGACAAGATCTTAAGGTGGAGGATCGAGCTCTCCACCTTCAACTACGAGATCTTGTACCGTCCCGGAAAGCTGAACGAGCCGTCCGATGCCCTATCCCGCGGCACATGTGCCAACACACAAATAGACCATCTCCAAGCCCTCCACGAGGACCTCTGCCACCCGGGGGTCACTCGGTTCTACCATTTTATAAAGTCCCGCAACCTCCCCTACTCTGTGGAGGAGGTCCGTACAGTCACCAGGAACTGCCACATCTGCGCGGAGTGCAAACCGCACTTTTTCAGGCCGGATAGAGCGCACCTGATCAAGGCTTCCCGTCCCTTTGAACGCCTCAGTCTGGATTTCAAAGGGCCCCTCCCCTCCACCGACCGCAACGCATACTTCCTGAACGTGGTGGACGAGTACTCCCGTTTCCCCTTCGCCATCCCCTGCTCTGACATGACAGCGGCCACAGTCATTAAAGCCCTTAACACCATATTCACACTGTTCGGTTGCCCTGCACACGTCCATAACGACAGGGGGTCCTCCTTCATGAGTGACGAGCTGCGCCAGTTCCTGCTCAGCAAGGGGATAGCCTCAAGCAGGACGACCAGCTACAACCCCCGGGGTAACGGGCAAGTAGAGAGGGAGAACGGCACCATCTGAAAGACCGTCCTACTGGCCCTACGGTCCAGGGATCTCCCAGTTTCACGGTGGCAGGAGGTCCTCCCGGACGCCCTCCACTCCATCCGGTCGCTACTGTGTACCACTACTAACCAAACGCCTCATGAGCGCCTCCTTGTCTTCCCCAGGAAGTCCTCCTCTGGAACGTCGCTGTCGACCTGGCTGGCGGCCCCAGGACCCATCTTGCTCCGGAAACATGTGCGGGCGCACAAGTCGGACCCGTTGGTCGAGAGGGTTCACCTCCTCCACGCGAACCCCACAGTACGCCTACGTGGAGTACCCCAACGGCCGACAGGACACAGTCTCCCTGTGAGATCTGGCACCCGCTGGAAACACGCACACCCCCCGACACCTATCACCCCCTCCCTGCCACCGGCGCACCCCGCGACAGCCCCCTTCCCGGGAGGATCGGTCCTCCTCCCAGGTCCGACCAGAAGTGAAGCTGAAGCAGAAACCGTAAAGCTCCCGGAGGCGACAACACTGGAACAAGCACCACCACCAGGGCTGAGGCGATCGACAAGGACGACCAGACCGCCCGACCGACTTGTGGCATCGGTGTAACAATAGAACGTTGTGGACTTTAACGAGAATTTTTTTTACCTTTTTCCCTCTTACGAATACTGTAAATAGTTCAAAACAAAAAATACCCTGTACATACTGTGATGACATGCAAAAGTTTTTCCTCCCAGGACCAGCCTTGTAAACCTCTACCACCATGCGAAGCACCACCCCGCCGGGTTCATTTTTAACAAGGGGTGAATGTGGTAGTATGCATTAGGGGTCATGTGGGACTGTGAAGCCGTGATGTCATTGGCTGACAGATCCCGGATCCTGGTTGGCTGTTGACCTCTACCTCCACCCTGAAGGCGGAGTATAAGAACCAGGAGTTCTCCCCCGCAGGCCAGTCTGTTACTGAACTGCGGGGAACAAGTCACGCTTAATAAAGCCTCATCGACTTCACCTCTATTCGTCTCTCGGGAGTCTTTGTGCGCGACAGTAATCTATGCCTCAATTGATAAAGGGAAGTGTACCACCTTTTTCACCACTTTATTAACCTGCCCTTCTGCTTTCAGAGATCTATTTACAAAACGCCAAGGTCTCTTTGTTCCTCAGGACTTTCCAGTGTGGTGCCATTAATTGGTATTCCTTGTCAAATTGCTCTTTCCAAAGTGTATCACCTCACACTTTTCAGGAATAAATTCCATGTGCCGCTTCTCTGCCCATTTGACCATCCCATCTACATCTTCCTGCACCCAAAACTCTCAGCCTCATTGTTAACCACCCGGCCTATCTTTGTGTCATCCACAAGCTTTCTGATCCTAACCACCGCCCCCCCGCCCCCCCCCCCCCCCACCCACCCACACACTTAGTCATCTCAGTCATTTATATGTATGATGAATAAAAGGGAACCCAGTACAGATCCCTGTGGAATGTCACTGGACACTGGCTTCCAGTCACTAAAGCAGCCGTCTATCATCACCCTCCGTTTCCGACAACTCAGCCAGCTTTGAATCCACCTTATCAAGTTACCCTGTATCCCATGTGCATTTGCCTTCTTTATAAGTCTCCCATGTGGTACCTTGTCAAATGCTTGCTGAAATCGAAGTAAACTACATCAAGTGCAACTGCACACTTAGTCACATGCTGAAAAACATTCAATCAAATGTTTCTGGCATGACCTCCCTCTGACAAAGCCATGCTGACTGTTCCTAATCAAACCTTGCCTCGCCAAGTGGAGATTTGTTCCTTCAGAATTTACTCCATTTGTTTCCCCACCACTGATGTGAGACTCACTGCCCCCCCCCCCCCCCCCCCACACACACACACAAGTGGACTTATCCCGATAACCTTTCTTAAATAGGGACCACATTCAGCATTCTCCAGTCCTCTGACACCTCTCCCGTGGCCAGAGAAGAATTTAAAATTTGAATCAGGGCCCCTGCAATCTCCTTCCTCGCCTCCCACAGCAACCTGGGACACAATTCGTCCGGACCTGGAGATTTCTCCACTTTTAAGCCTGCCAACACCTCCAATAACTTGTCCCTCCCTATGACAACTTGCTCAATAACCTCACCGTCTCTCTCTCTCCCAGAGTTGCATATCTGCCTCCTCATTCTCTTGGGTGAAGATAGATGTGAAATATTAATTTAACACCCTACCAATGTCCTCTGGCTCCACCCACACATTCTCCCTTGGTGCCTAATGGGCTCTACCTTTTCCCTAATTATCCTCTTCCCATTGATATACTTATAGAATATCTTGGGATTTTCCCTACTTTTACCAGCTAGAGATTTCTCATATCCCCTCTTTGTTCTCCTAATTGTCTCCTTAAACTCCATTCTGCACTTTCTGTACTCCACTAATGCCTCTGTTGATTTGCTCCCTTTGAATTTATTTAAATCCTCTCTCTTCCTTCTCATTGTATCCTCAATATCACTGGTTATCCATGGTTCTCTGGGCTTGTTACTCCTTACTATTACCCTAGAGAGAACATGTTGGGCCTGTACCCTCCATATTTATTCTTTGAACACCCCCCCCCCTTCCCTCCCCACACACACACACACAAACGCTGCTCTTCTGTAGATCTCCCCACCAGTAATTTGTTCCAATCTACCTTGGCCAGATCCAGCTTTCTTTTAGTAAAGTCTGCTCTCCCACAATCCAAGACCTTTTTCTGCAATTTGTCTATTTCCTTGTCCACAACAAACTTAAATTGCACCACGCATTATCATGGAAAAGACAGAGATAAAGCAGCAGTAAAAATTTGAACTGGGGAAGGCCAATTTAGTAGAAATAAGAATTGGCTGAGCTGGACTGGCAGGCACTGCGAGAGGGTAACTGTTTGGAAAACCAGTGGGAAGCACTAAAAAGAGCGATCCTAAACGTGCAAAGTGGACATGTCCCTTTCAAAAATAAGAATGGTACTGCCAAATCTAGACTCCACTGGTTGTCTAGAGGAATTCAGGGGAAGATCAAACAGAAAAAGAAAGCGTATGATAAACGCAGATAGCCTAGATGAACATGGAAAGTGCAGGGACGAAGTCAAAAAGGAAATAAGGAATTCAAAGAGAGGGCATGTAAAAAGAGTAGCAAGTAAAGTTGAAGAAAACCCAAAGATTAGGGGCTGGTTTAGCACACTGGGCTAAATCGCTGGCTTTTAAAGCAGACCAAGGCAGGCCAGCAGCACGGTTCAATTCCCGTACAAACCTCCCCGAACAGGCGCCGGAATGTGGCGACTAGGGGCTTTTCACAGTGACTTCATTGAAGCCTACTTGTGACAATAAGCGATTTTCATTTCATTTTCATTTCAAGATATATTAATGATAAAAGGTTAGTTAAGGAAAAAGTGGGACCTATCAGAGATGAAGAGAAGAACGTGTGTGTAGATGTAGAGGCTGTGGCAAGGGTTTTCAATGGATATTTTGTCTCTGTGTTTACAAAGAAAATAAATTATGCAGACATAGCAATCCAGGACAAACATTGTGAGATCATAAATGAGAGGATGTACTCAAAAGATTGAAATCCTTGAAAATTAATAAGTCGCTAGGGCCAGATGGGTTGTTTCCGAGGCTACTAAAGGAGGTCAGGGACGAGGTAGCAGATGCTCGGAGGATGATTTTCCAATCGTCAGTAGACACAGTGAAGGTACCGGAGGACTGGAAAAAAGCAAACATGGTTCCATTGTTTAAAAGGGATCAAAGGAAATGCCAACAATTATAGGCCAGTTAGTCTTCCATCAATGGTGGTCAAATAAGTAGAATCAATCCTGAGACATAGGATTAACTGTCACATAGAAAGGCTTGGACCAGTCAGGGAAAGTCAGCATGGATTTGTTAAAGGAATGTCTTGCCTCACAAATGTGATCGAATTCTTTGAGGAAGTGACAAGAAGGGTTGATGAAGGTAGTGTAGTAGATGTTTTGTACACTGATTTTAGCAAGGCATTTGACAAAGTCCTACATAGCAGATTGATCAAGAAAGTGAAAGCCCATGGGATACAGGGCAATGTGGCAAACTAGATAAAAAGTTGGCTTGGTAATAGGTAGGAAACAAAGGGTCGATGGCTGCCCTTACAATGGAAAGTTGTTTCAAGTGGTATTCCACAGGGTTCGGTGCTGGGACCATTCCTGTTTGTATTATATATTAACAATTATTTCAAGATTTTGCCCACAACAGAAGAAAGGCTCACTGGTCTATAGTTACCGGGGTTGTCTCGACTCCCCTTCTTGAACAAGGGGACAACATTTGCTATCCTCCAGTCTTCTGGCACTATTCCTGTTGACAAAGATGACTTAAAGATCAAAGCCAAAGGCTCAGCAATCTCCTCCCTAGCTTCCCAAAGAATCCTAGGATAAATCCCATCCGGCCCAGGGGACTTATCTATTTTCACCCTTTCCAGAATTGTTAACACCTCTTCCTTATGAACCTCAAGCCCTTCTAGTCTAGTAGCCTGAACCTCAGTATTCTCCTCGACAACATTGTCTTTTTCCTGTGTGAATACTGACGAAAAATATTCATTTAGCACCTCTCCTATCTCCTCGGACTCCAAGCACAACTTCCCACTACTGTCCTTGACTGGCCCTACTCTTACCCTAGTCATTCTTTTATTCCTGACATATCTATAGAAAGCTTTAGGGTTATCCTTGATCCTACCTGCCAAAGACTTCTCATGTCCCCTCCTGGCTCTTCTTAGCTCTCTCTTTAGGTCCTTCCTAGCTAACTTGTAACTCTCGAGCGCCCTTACTGAACCTTCATGTCTCATCTTTACATAAACCTCCTTCTTCCTCTTGACAAGTGTTTTGACTGCCTTAGTAAACCACGGTTCCCTTGCTCGACCACTTCCTCCCTGCCTGACAGGCACATACTTATCAAGGACACCCAGTAGCTGTTCCTTGAACAAGCTCCACATTTCCATTGTGCCCATCCCCTGCAGTTTTCTTCTCCATCCGATGCATCCTAAGTCTTGCCTTATCGCATCATAATTGCCTTTCCCCCAGATATAACTCTTGCCCTGCGGTATATACCTATCCTTTTCCATCACTAAAGTAAACGTAATCGAATTGTGGTCACTATCACCAAAGTGCTCACCTACCTCCAAATCTAACACCTGTCCTGGTTCATTACCCAGTACCAAATCCAAAATGGCCTCGCCTCTCGTTGGCCTATCTACAATGCCACCCCTCCCCCTCTTTTACCACCTTCCCTGAGCTTACTGAAATATCTAAACCCCGGCACCTGCAACAACCATTCCTGTCCCTGCTCTATCCAGGTCTCTGAAATGGCCACAATATCGAAGTCCCAGGTACCAACCCATGCCGCAAGTTCACCCACCTTATTCCGGATGCTCCTGGCATTGAAGAAGACACACTTTAAACCACCTTCCTGCCTGCCGGTACACTCCTGCAACTTTAAAACCTTACTCATGACCTCACTACTCTCAACCTCCTGTATACTGGAGCTACAATTCAGGTTCCCAAGCCCCTGCTGAACTAGTTTAAACCCTCCCGAAGAGCAGGAGCAAATTTCCCCCCTCTGGTGTGCTCGCATTCATTAACAGAGGGATTGAATTTAAGAGCCGTGAGGTGATGATGCAGCTGTACAAAACTTTGGTAAGGCCACATTTGGAGTACTGTGTACAGTTCTGGTCGCCTCATTTTAGGAAGGATGTGGAAGCTGTGGAAAAGGTGCAAAGGAGATTTACCAGGATGTTGCCTGGAATGGAGAGTAGGTCTTACATAGAACATAGAACAATACAGCGCAGTACAGGCCCTTCGGCCCACGATGTTGCACCGAAACAAAAGCCATCTAACCTACACTATACCATTATCATCCATATGTTTATCCAATAAACCTTTAAATGCCCTCAATGTTGGCGAGTTCACTACTGTAGCAGGTAGGGCATTCCACGGCCTCACTACTCTTTGCGTAAAGAACCTACCTCTGACCTCTGTCCTATATCTATTACCCCTCAGTTTAAAGTTATGTCCCCTCGTGCCAGCCATTTCCATCCGCGGGAGAAGGCTCTCACTGTCCACCCTATCCAACCCCCTGATCATTTTGTATGCCTCTATTAAGTCTCCTCTTAACCTTCTTCTCTCCAACGAAAACAACCTCAAGTCCATCAGCCTTTCCTCATAAGATTTTCCCTCCATACCAGGCAACATCCTGGTAAATCTCCTCTGCACCCGCTCCAAAGCCTCCACGTCATTCCTATAATGCGGTGACCAGAACTGTACGCAATACTCTAAATGCGGCCGTACCAGAGTTCTGTACAGCTGCAACATGACCTCCTGACTCAATCCCTCTACCAATAAAGGCCAACACTCCATAGGCTTTCTTCACCACCCTATCAACCTGGGTGGCAACTTTCAGGGATCTATGTACATGGACACCTAGATCCCTCTGCTCATCCATACTTCCAAGAACTTTACCATTAGCCAAATATTCCGCATTCCTGTTATTCCTTCCAAAGTGAATCACCTCACACTTCTCTACATTAAACTCCATTTGCCACCTCTCAGCCCAGCTCTGCAGCTTATCTATATCCCTCTGTAACCTGCTACTTCCTTCCACACTATCGACAACACCACCGACTTTAGTATCGTCTGCAAATTTACTCACCCACCCTTCTGCGCCTTCCTCTCGGTCATTGATAAAAATGACAAACAGCAACGGCCCCAGAACAGATCCTTGTGGTACTCCACTTGTGACTGAACTCCATTCTGAACATTTCCCATCAACCACCACCCTCTGTCTTCTTTCAGCCAGCCAATTTCTGATCCACATCTCTAAATCACCCTCAATCCCCAGCCTCCGTATTTTCTACAATAGCCTACCGTGGGGAACCTTATCAAACGCTTTGCTGAAATCCATATACACCACATCAACTGCTCTACCCTCGTCTACCTGTTCAGTCACCTTCTCAAAGAACTCGATAAGGTTTGTGAGGCATGACCTACCCTTCACAAAGCCATGCTGACTATCCCTGATCATATTATTCCGATCTAGATGATTATAAATCTTGTCTCTTATAATCCCCTCCAAGACTTTACCCACTACAGACGTGAGGCTCACCGGTCTATAGTTGCCGGGGTTGTCTCTCCTCCCCTTTTTGAACAAAGGGACCACATTTGCTGTCCTCCAGTCCTCTGGCACTATTCCTGTAGCCAATGATGACATAAAAATCAAAGCCAATGGTCCAGCAATCTCTTCCCTGGCCTCCCAGAGAATCCTAGGATAAATCCCATCAGGTCCCGGGGACTTGCGATAATTGCAGAAGTGAACTGGTACCAGGACCGGGAGAGAATCCTGCACTGGGCCAGGCAGTTCAAAAACTGCAGCTGGGAATTTCACAAGTACCGGACCTACCAGGGCATTGGGGCTGACCTGGCCAAGCGCGGGGCCGAATTTAACAAAGCAAAGGCGGAAGATTCGGAATGTCGTACCCAGCCAAGCTGTACTTAGATCAGCCCTCCCTCTTTTGTTGCTCTCGTCTCCAAAACGGGGCAGTGTTCTCCCACGGAAAGTGGACACTGTGGTAATGATCTACTGTTCGCTATGCAGGCTGTAAAAGGGAGATAACGCAATATTTTAACAAAAAAAGTTATCAAAGTCTCATTCTGCGGGCTCTTCATCGCTGCCCCTGCTGCCGCTTCTCCAGACCGTTCTCTGCAACGAACGTGTCAGAGTCTGCAGGGACTGTGAAAAAGCATTCCCTGCAACTAACGTCCTGTGCAGCTGCAGGTAGCTAGCACCGGGATTCATGAGTCAGAAAGAGACTGTGGCACATCCCCAGCAAGGGGGAAGGCGCCTGGCAGAGGGAGGGGGGGCAGAGAATGGATATGGGGAGGTAATCGGGGGAAGTAACAGGGACAAGGGGGAAGGGGGGCTTTAGCTACGGTATGGGTGGGGGGCAGAGAGGGCACCGTAAGGGAGAAATTGCTGAAGAAGGTGGAGGACATTAGAATGGCTACAACAGGCCACATGTGGTGACTCGGAACAAAATGGCGCTGCAAGCAACCCCTTGGGAAGGTCTCTGGACAAAGGGAAACACCGGAGTGCAGGGGCTCATCCACATGGCAAACGCACAGTTGGAGGCCATGTTGGATTCGCCCTGGACAGAGGAAAGCCCCAGAGTGCAGGAGCACGACCTCATGGGGAGAACAGTGACCGTGGTCATTTTGGATGGCACCCTAACAAAGGGAAGCCCCTGAGTGCAGGGACGCGTCCATCAGGTGAGAATGGTTGATCCCACAGGCGCGGGGAGACAAAATCCCCTCATCAGGATAGTCACCTGCAATGTCAGTGAAACGATCCAGAGTCTTCGCCCACCTGAGAAACATGAAAGCCAACATTGTCTTCCTCCAAGAGGCGCACCTGAGGGAGAAAGACCGACCGCGGGTGAAGAAGGGCTGCGTGGGACAGACATACCATTCATGCTATGGGATGAGGGGTGGGGGGGGGGGTAGCCATTTTGCTAAATAAGCAGACGATGTTCATGGTGACAACGATGGTTACAGACCCAGGAATGATACGTCATGGTCACCGGTAGTCCTCGTTAACATGTATGCTCTCAACTGGGACGATACAGAATTTATAAAGAAGACCATGGCGGAAAGAGAAAATGCTGGAAAATCTCAGCAGGTCTGGCAGCATCTGTAGGGAGAGAAAAGAGCTAACGTTTCAAGTCCGATGACTGTTTGTCAAAGCCCTGCAGCCCTGCGCTGTGCTGCGTCGGAGCCGGCGCGGAGAAGGGAGCCACTGTGCATGTGCGCGTTGGCGTCGGTGCCACTGCATATGCGTAGACCCGTGTTGCCCATCTGACACCGGGATCAGTAGCTGAACTGGCGAGGGTCACTCCAGTGCATGCTGGCCCCCTGTCGGGGCCAGAATTGCTGATCCTGAGGCTATGTTGATGCCATCGGGAAACACGACGGCGCCAACACTTAGCCTCAGGATCAGAGAATCCTGCCCATAACGTCTATTCAAGGGCCAACTTATTTGTTGTGGGAAAATCAGTGCTTCCAGGGCTGGTAAGGTCGGAATACTCAGCGATTGTAATCTCCGACCATGCTCCACATCATATGGATGTTCGGTTGGAGATGCGTACGCTGAAGACTGTGATTCGGGGAGAAATTATCGCCTTTAAAGCATGAAGAGTCAGGGAGGAGAGGGCGGCTAGGCAACAGCTAGTCGACTCCATATTGGAGGTAAACCATAAATATGTAGGCCCTGATCTTAAAGATCCTGGCGGAGTGGAAAAAGCTACAGATGGACTTTGGGCAGCACGGTAGCATAGTGGTTAGCACAATTGCTTCACAGCTCCAGGGTCACAGGTTCGATTTCCAGCTTGGGTCACTGTCTGTGCGGAGTCCGCACGTTCTCCCCGTGTGTGCGTGGGTTTCCTCCGGGTGCTCCGGTTTCCTCCCACAGTCCAAAGATGTGCAGGTTAGGTGGATTGGCTATGCTAAATTGCCCTTAGTGTCCAAAATTGCCCTTAGAGTTGGGTGGGGTTACTGGGCTATGAGGATAGGGTGGAGGTGTGGACCTTGGGTAGGGTGCAAGAGCCGGTGCAGACTTGATGGGCCAAATGGCCTCCTTCTGCACTGTAAATTCTATGAAAATTCTATGACCTGCTCTCCACGAGGAGAGCAGTGCACCAACTATACCAGGCTCAGGAGATCCTAAATGAATACGGAGACAAAGCCAGTCGCCTGCTGGCGCACCAGCTGATAAAGCAGGCAGCCACAAGGGAAATCACACAAATTAGAGACAGAGGCACATTAGAAATAGTCCCAGACAAAGTCAACAAGGTCAACAAAGCCTTCGAGGCTTTTTACCGAGGGCTGTACTCCTCTGATACCCCAATAGGGGAATCAGGGATGAAGCAGTTCCTTGATGGGCTGGACATGCCAGTTGTGGGGTGTGGTAATACCAAGTATTGCAGTACCAAAGAGAGGAATAACCATTACCTAGACCGCAGGGTCTACCATTGGGCAATGTACATAGCCCCGCCCTGAGAGGCGGGGTATAAGAACCTGTGCCGTCCCCATCAGCCTTCACTTCTGTAACTTCGCTGCTGGGTACAGTTCTATCTGATTAAAGCTGAATCGATATGACTCCACGTGGACTCAAGCGTATTGATTGCGTATCAATTTAATCAGATAAGTACTTCTGAAGGATGGATCTCCGCATCAAGCCGACGTGCCTTCAGCTCAGCCCGCACGCAGAAAACTCCGCCGCGATTTTTAAACACTGGCTGGCGGGTTTTAAAGGGTACCTGGAGACGGCCGGAGGTGAGCCCACAGAAGGGCAGAAAATGCATCTCCTGCGCTCAAGAGTCAGCCTGGGGATCTACCGCCTTATCGAGGACGCGGAAAACTACGATGCCGCCATACTACTACTGAAAAGACATTATATCCGCCCTGTAAATCAGGCCTACGCTCGCCACCAGCTTGCTACGAGACGGGGAATCGCTGGAAGACTTCTACCGGGCGCTACTGGTGCTGGGCCAAAACTGTGGCTGCCCACCAGTTTCAGGGAGCGAGCACACGGAACTCTTAATAAGAGATGCTTTTGTGGCAGGTATGAGCTCCTCGGATACCCGGCGAAGACTCCTTGCGAAGGACACCCTGGGACTCGGAGAGGCACGGGCCCTGGCAGGGTCCATGGATATCTCCTACCTAAACGCGCAGTCCTACGCGCCGACCCCCGGGACCACGTGGCACCCCGCAGAGGCAGCCCCACAGGCCCCGCTCCAGGCCCCGACCGCCCAGCTCACACCGCCCCGCGCAGTGGCCGCGGTATCCCGCGCCTCCGCAACGCCGCAGCACGCCCCGCTCCAGGCCCCGACCGGCCAGCGCTCACCACCCTGCACAGTTGCCGCGGTCTCCCGCGCCCCCGGAACGCCGCAGCACGCCCCGCTCAAACGCTCACCTCCACCCCCCTATCCTAGGGCCACAGGCGCAGTCTTGCTATCCTATCCCGGCCGTCCAAGGCCCACCGCCGCCCTTCTCTCCCCAGGCAGCGTGCGACCCGCAGCCGCGGCCATCTTGCCCCCCGGCACCCACGCTGGATGCGTGGGCGCCGCCATTTTGGCCCTCGCCGATGCCATCTTGGATGGGGCCTCAAGCTGCCCGACCAAAACCCTTTGTTGCAGTTGGCCTCCGCCTCGTGGGAGCAGAGTGCCTCCCAGCCGCCATTTTGTTTCTCCCCGCCGCCATCCTTGGAGTCCCCGGACACCATGTGCGATCCATGGCCGGCGCCATCTTGGATGGGGCCTCAAGCCCCCAACACGGCTGACGATGCGCTGCCCGACCTTCACTCCTTGCTGCAGCTGGCCTCCGTCACCCTGGACCAGAGTCAGCCCCGAACGCTAGCAAAGGCCACCACGATGATCGGCACCAACGACCACGTGACGTCATGCCTCATCGACTCCGGGAGCACGGAGAGTTTTGACCACCCCGATACGGTAAGGCGCTGTTCTCTGGTCACCTACCCCACCCAACAAAGGATCTCCCTGGCCTCCGGGTCACACGCGGTGCAGATAAAAGGGTTCTGCCTCGCAAACCTCACCGTCCAAGGCAGGGAATTCCGCAATTTCCACCTATAAGTGCTGCCGCATCTCTGCGCTGCCACCCTTCTGGGACTGGATCTCCAGTGCCACCTACAAAGCCTTACTTTTAAATTCGGCGACCCTATACCCCCCCTTACTGTCTGCGGCCTCGCGACCCTTAAGGTCGACCCGCCTTCCCTGTTTGCGAACCTCACCCCGGATTGCAAACCCGTCGCCACCAGGAGCAGACGGTACAGCGCCCAGGACCGGACCTTCATCAGGTCCGAGGTCCAAAGGCTGCTGAAGGAAGGGGTCATCAAAGCGAGCAACAGCTCCTGGAGGGCTCAAGTAGTGGTGGTAAAGACCGGGGAGAAGCATAGGATGGTCATAGGCTATAGCCAGACCATCAACCGGTTTACGCAACTGGACACGTACCCCCTCCCCCGTATTGCCGACCTGGTAAACAGGATCGCGCAATACAAAGTCTTCTCCATGGTGGATCTCAAGTCTGCCTACCACCAGCTACCCATCCGTACTAGTGACCGCCAGTACACTGCCTTTAAAGCAGATGGGCGGCTCTACCACTTTTTAAGGGTTCCCTTCGGTGTCACAAACGGGGTCTCGGTCTTCCAGCATGAGATGGACCGAATGATTGACCGGTACGGCTTACACGCAACGTTCCCGTATCTTGATAATGTCACCATCTGCGGCCATGACCAGCAGGACCATGACACCAACCTCCGTAAATTTCTCCAGACCGCGCACCTCCTGACCTACAATAAGGAGAAGTGCGTGTTTAGCACAGACCGTCTAGCCATCCTAGGCTACGTAGTGCGAAATGGAGTCATAGGCCCCCGACCCCGAACGCATGCGCCCCATTATGGAGTTCCCACTCCCTCACGGCCCTAAAGCGCTGCCTCGGCTTCTTTAGCTACTATGCACAATGGGTCCCTAATTACGCCGACAAGGCCCGACCCCTAATCCAATCCACGACCTTCCCCCTGTCGACGGAGGCCCGACATGCCTTCTGCCGCATCAAAGCGGACATCGCAAATGCCACGATGCGCACCATCGACGAGTCCCTCCCCTTCCAGGTCGAGAGCGAAGTGTCTGACATAGCTCTGGCCGCCACCCTCAACCAAGCAGGCAGGCCCGTGGCTTTCTCCTCCCGCACTCTCCATGCTTCCGAAATTCGCCACTCCTCGGTCGAAAAGGAGGCCCCGGCCATAGTGGAAGCTGTGCGGCACTGGAGGCATTACCTGGCCGGCAGGAGATTCACTCTCCCCACAGACCAACGGTCGGTGGCCTTCATGTTCGATAATGCACAGCGGGGCAAGATCAAGAACGACAAGATCTTGCGGTGGAGGATCGAACTCTCCACCTTCAATTATGAGATCTTGTATCGTCCCGGGAAGCTGAACGAGCCTCCTGATGCCCTATCCCGCGGCACTTATGCCACCGCGCAAGTAGACCGCCTCCGAGCCCTCCACGAGGACCTCTGCCACCCGGGAGTCACCCGGTTCTTCCATTTCGTTAAGTACCGGAACCTGCCTTACTCCATCGAAGAGGTCAGGACTGTCACCAGGGACTGCCAAATCTGCGCGGAGTGCAAACTGCACTTCTACCGACCAGAGAGGGCACATCTGATAAAGGCTTCCCGTCCCTTTGAACGCCTCAGCATGGACTTCAAAGGCCCCCTCACTCCACCGACTGCAACACGTACTTCCTGAACGTGATTGACGAGTACTCCCAGTTCCCATTCGCCATCCCCTGCCCGGATATGACCACGACCACCGTCATCAAGGCACTCCAAACTATTTTTACACTGTTCGGTTTCCCCGCATACATCCACAGTGATAGGGGGTCCTCCATTATGAGCGACGAGCTGCGCCAGTTCCTGCTTAGCAAAGGCATCGCCTCGAGCAGGACGACCAGCTACAACCCCCGGGGAAACGGGCAGGTAGAAAGGGAGAACGGAACGGTCTGGAAGACCGTCCTGCTGGCCCTTCGGTCCAGGAACCTCCCAGTCTCCCACTGGCAAGAAGTCCTCCCAGTGGCCATGCACTCCATTCGGTCACTGCTATGTACTACCACGAACCAGACGCCTCATGAACGTCTCCTGGTTTGCCCCAGGAAGTCCTCCTCGGGGACCTCGCTCCCAACCTGGCTAGCAACACCCGGAACCGTCCTACTGCGGAAACATGCGAGGGCGCACAAGTCGGACCCGCTGGTCGAAAGGGTCCACCTGCTGCATGCCAACCCCCAGTACGCCTACATAGCGTTCCCCGACGGACGCCAAGACACGGTCTCCCTCCGGGACCTGGCGCCTGCCAGAGCACCACGCGCACCCGAGCCACTGCCACCCCCCCCCCCCGTACCTGACCGGAGGGTCAGTACTGCCGCCAGAACCCCGACCCGGAGCCGAGCAGGCACCCCTTCCTTCTGCCCATCTTTCGACCTTACAGCGCCGACGAGGGGTGACGAAACTGCCTTGGAGGAAGACACCACGTTCCTGGAGTCACTACTGCCGGGGCCCTCACCAGGATCGCTGCCGAAACTTAGACGCTCCAGTAGGACGACCAGGCCGCCCGATCGTCTGATTGCAGCACCATGTTAACTTTCTCCGCAACCCTCGATAGCATGGTACCTGCAATACCTGGTCCTACCAGTAAAAGGCGACAGCAATTCTGGCTCTTTTTTTAACAAGGGGTGAATGTAGTAATACCAGGTATTGCAGTACCAAAGAGAGGAATAACCATTGGCTAGATTACGGGCAATGTACATAACCCCGCGCTGAGAGGCGGGGTATAAGAACCTGTGCCGTCCCCAGCAGCCTTCACTTCTGTAACTTCGTTGCTGGGTACAGTTCTATCTGATTAAAGCTGAATCGATATGACTCCACGTGGACTCAAGCGTATTGATTGCGTATCATGGGGGAAGACAGGAAACAGGGTGCTAGAACTGGGAGGGTGCATGGGAGGGTGTCTTAGCTCCTTGTAGGTGGGGAAGGCGCCGGGACCAGACGGTTTCCCGGCAGACTTCTACAAAGGCTTTGCGACAGCACTGGCCCTGCACCTGCGGGAGATGTTCACAGACTCGCTGGAGAGGGAACTACGGTAACACAAGCCTCAATCTCACTGATATGTAAAAAAGACAAAGACCCAACAGAATGCGGTTCCTACTGACCCATCTATCTGCAACCGTAGATGCAAAAATGCTGGCCAAGGTCCTAGTCAAGAGGCTGGAGGACTGCGTACCAGAGCCGGTTGCAGAAGACCAGACGGGTTTTGTCAAAGGTAGACAGCTAACTTTGAACATCAGGTGCCTGCTGAATGTGATCATGACCCCATCTGGGAAGAGAACACCTGAGGCGATCGTCTCCCTGGATGCTGGAAAGGCCTTCGACAGAGCTGAATGGAAGTACCTCATAGAGATACTGGAGTGGTTTGGGCTTGGAACTGGGTTCATTGCCTGGATGAAACTCCTGTACAACGCTCTCATGGCGAGCGTGCGGACAAACACCACCAGCTACTTGCGATCGCGCTCGGGGTGGAAAAGAATTGGAAAGGGATCAGGAGAGGAGCAGAGAACACGGAGTCTTGCTCTATGGAGATGACCTGCTCCTCTACATCTCGGGCCCACGAAACAGCATGGAAAGTATCATGGTGGTCTTGAAAGAGTTTGGAGCCTTCTCGGGATACAAACGTTACCTGAGCAAATCCGCAAGGGGGAGGGCCAGAGATGGAGGGGCTGCCGTTTAAACAGGCCTGGCACAAATTCCACTACCTGGGTATTCAAATCGCTCACGACTGGAGAGGGATCCACAAATGGAACCTGATCAGTCTGATGGGGAAGTTAAAAAGGACCTGCAGAGATGGAACACGCTCCCACTCTCCCTTGCGGGGAGGGTGCAGGCGATCAAAATGAACGTACTGCCCAGGTTCTTCTTCCTGTTTAGATCCATCCCGATCTACATCCCCAAGGCCTTTTTCAACTTACTGGATAAACTGATTATGGCGTTTATATGGGGGAGGGGGGGAAGTATACAAGGATCCCAAAGAGAGTACTGCAGAGAACGAGGTCCATGGGGGGCCTAGCCCTCCCAAACCTACAATTTTACCACTGGGCAGCGGCGCAGAGAGAGTAAAGGACATGTGGGAGGCTTTCAAGTGTCAGTTGAAAGGAATACAGGACAGGCATGTTCCTGTGAGGAAGAAAGATAAATACGGCAATTTTCGGGAACCTTGGATGACGAGTGATATTGTAGGCCTCATCAAAAAGAAAAAGGAGGCATTTGTCAGGGCTAAAAGGCTGGGAACAGACGAAGCCTGCGTGGAATATAAGGAAAGTAGGAAGGAACTTACGCAAGGAGTCAGGAGGGCTAGAAGGGGTCATGAAAAGTCATTGGCAAATAGGGTGAAGGAAAATCCCAAGGCTTTTTACACGTACATAAAAAGCAAGAGGGTAGCCAGGGAAAGGGTTGGCCCACTGAAGGATAGGCAAGGGTATCTATGTGCGGAGCCAGAGGAAATGGGCGAGGTACTAAATGAATACTTTGCATCAGTATTCACCAAAGAGAAGGAATTGGTAGATGTTGAGTCTGGAGAAGGGGGTGTAGCTAGCCTGGGTCACATTGTGATCCAAAAAGACGAGGTGTTGGGTGTCTTAAAAAATATTAAGGTAGATAAGTCCCCAGGGCCTGATGGGATCTACCCCAGAATACTGAAGGAGGCTGGAGAGGAAATTGCTGAGGCCTTGACAGAAATCTTTGGATCCTCGCTGTCTTCAGGGGATGTCCCGGAGGACTGGAGAATAGCCAATGTTGTTCCTCTGTTTAAGAAGGGTAGCAAGGATAATCCCGGGAACTATAGGCCGGTGAGCCTTACTTCAGTGGTAGGGAAATTACTGGAGAGAATTCTTCGAGACAGGATCTACTCCCATTTGGAAGCAAATGGACGTATTAGTGAGAGGCAGCACGGTTTTGTGAAGGGGAGGTCGTGTCTCACTAACTTGATAGAGTTTTTCGAGGAGGTCACGAAGATGATTGATGCAGGTAGGCAGTAGATGTTGTCTATATGGACTTCAGTAAGGCCTTTGACAAGGTCCTTCATGGTAGACTAGTACAAAAGGTGAAGTCACACGGGATCAGGGGTGAACTGGCAAGGTGGATACAGAACTGGCTAGGCCATAGAAGGCAGAGGGTAGCAATGGAGGGATGCTTTTCTAATTGGAGGGCTGTGACCAGTGGTGTTCCACAGGGATCAGTGTTGGGACCTTTGCTGTTTGTAGTATATATAAATGATTTGGAGGAAAATGTAACTGGTCTGATTAGTAAGTTTGCAGACGACACAGTGAATGGTAGAACCCTCAAGAGTACTGAAAGTCAAAGAGATCTAGGAGTACAGGTCCACAGGTCATTGAAAGGGGCAATACAGGTGGAGAAGGTAGTCAAGAAGGCATACGGCATGCTTGCCTTCATTGGCCAGGGCATTGAGTATAAGAATTGGCAAGTCATGTTGCAGCTGTATAGAACCTTAGTTAGGCCACACTTGGTGTATAGTGTTCAATTCTGGTCGCCACACTACCAGAAGGATGTGGAGGCTTTAGAGAGGGTGCAGAAGACTCTGTAGTTTCTTACAGTCTTGGGCCGAGCAGTTGCCATACCAGAATGTGAGGCAGCCAGATAGGATGCTTTCTATGGTGCATCTGTAAAAGATTCAATTTGGATATGGCGAATTTCCTTCGTTTCCTGAGAAAGTATAGGTGCTGTTGTGCTTTCTTGGTCATAGTGTCGACGTGGGTAGACCAGAACAGATTGCTGGTGATGTGCTCACCTAGGAATTTGAAGTTGTCAACCATCTCCACCTCGGCCCGTTTGATGCAGACTGGGGTGTGTACGATACTTTGCTTCCTCAAATCAATGACCAGCTCTTTAGTTTTGCTGGCATTGAGGGACAGATTGTTGACGCTGCACCACTCCACTAGGTTCTCTATCTCCCTCCTGTATTCGGACTCGTCATTGTTCCAAATCTGACCCACTACGGTTGTGTCATCAGGAAATTTGTAGATGGAGTTGGAGCCAAATTTTGCCACGCTGTTGTGTGTGTATGGGAGCACAGAAGCGGGATAAGTATGCAGCCTTGTGGGACCCAGGTGTGGAGTAGTTGTTTATTCTTACTGATAGTGGCCTATGGGTAAGGATCCAGTTGCAGAGTGAGGAGCCAAGTTCTAGGTTTTGGAGCTTTGATCTAAATTTACCTGGGGTTATGATGTTTTCGTCTCTCCCTCTCCTAAATCTCAAATTTTTAAATCTCTCTCTCCTGAAGTCTCACTATTTTAATCTTTCGCTCCTGAAGCCTCACTGTTTTAGTCTCTCTCCTGAAGCCACACTTTTATGATCTCTCCTGAAGTCTATTTTAATCTGTCTCCTGAATCTGACTGTTTTAATCCCTCTCTCCTGAAGTCTCACTGTTTGAATCTTTCTCACCTGAGTGCTCACTGTTTTATTCACTCTCTGTCCTGAAGTCTCCCTACTTTAATCTCTATCTCCTGCCAAGATGTTCCAGTACAACTGGCTTCTACCCAGCAATGTGGAAAATTGCCCAGGTACACAAGAAACAGGACAAATCCAACGCAGCCAATTACCACCCGATCAATCGACTCTCCATCATCAGCAAAGTGATGGAAGGAGTCAAGCGACACTTACTCAGCAATAACCTGCTAACGGATGCTCAGTCTTTTTTAAAATTTAGAGTACGCAATTTCTTTTTCCAATTACTAGGTTAATCCCAGAGCTGAAGGGGTTGGATTACGAGGAGAGGTTGAGTAGACTGGGACTGTACTCGTTGGAATTTAGAAGGATGAGGGGGGATCTTATAGAAACATATAAGATTATGAAGGGAATAGATAGGATAGATGCGGGCAGGTTGTTTCCACTGGGGGGTGAAAGCAGAACTAGGGGGCACAGCCTCAAAATAAGGGGAAGTAGATTTAGGACTGAGTTTAGGAGGAACTTCTTCACCCAAAGGGTTGTGAATCTATGGAATTCCTTGCCCAGTGAAGCAGCAGAGGCTCCTTCATTAAATGTTTTTAAGATAAAGATAGATAGTTTTTTGAAGAATAAAGGGATTAAGGGTTATGGTGTTCGGGCCGGAAAGTGGAGCTGAGTCCACAAAAGATCAGCCATGATCTCATTGAATGGTGGAGCAGGCTCGAGGGGCCAGGTGGCCTACTCCTGCTCCTAGTTCTTATGTTTTTATGTTCTTATTAAGGGGCAATGTAGCGTGGCCAATCCACTCACCCTGCACATCTTTGGGGAGAATGTGCAAACTCCACACAGGCAGTGACCTGAGGCCAGGATCTAACATGGGTCCACAGTGGCATGAGGCAGCAGTACTAACCACTGCACCACCGCACCGTCCCCTCACAGATGCTCAGTTTGGGTTCCACCAGGGTCACCCAGCTGCTGATCGCATTAAAGCCTTGGTTCAAACATCGACAAAAGAGCTGAATGCCAGAGGTGAGGGGAGAGTGACTGCCCTCGACACCAAGGCAGCATTTAACTTGGCATCAAGGAGCCCGAGCTAAACTGGAGTCAATGGGTATCAGTGGAAAACTCTCCACTGGTTGGAGTCACAGCTGGCACAAGGGAAGATGGTTATGGTGGTTGGAGGTCAATCATCTCACTCCAGGACCTCACTGCAGGAGTTCCTCAGGATAGTGTCTTTGGCACAACCATCATCAGCTGCTTCACCAATGACCTCCCTTCCATCATAAGGTCAGAAGTGGGGATGTTTGCGGATGACTGCACAGTGTTCAACACCATTCACGACTCCTCAGATAATGGAACAGTCCATGTCCAAATGCAGCAAGATCTGGATAATCGGACCACACAAGTGCCAGGCAATGACCATTTCCTACAAGAGAGGATCTAACCACCATCCCTTGACATTCAATGGCATTACCATCGCTGAATCCCCCACAATCAACATCCTGGAAGTTACGATTAATCAGAAACTGACTAGCCATATGTGGTAGTCTCTGTACAGGTATTATGGTACCTGGTAATGCTGGAACACCATTGGTAGATATTTTATGTTTCCCATTGGTTAAACTGTACGGTAACTCCGCCCTGCTAGGCGGGGTATAAGAGCCCGTGCCGCCCCAGCAGCCTTCATTCTGTACCTGAGCTGCTGGGGGAAACATCTAGCTTATTAAAGCCTTCAGTTGGACTACAACCTCGCTTTAGTGGTCATTGATCGTGCATCAATTTAATAAGCTAGATTTAAAAGGATGGATCCCCGAATCAAGCCGGAGTGTCTGCAACTCAGCCGTCACGCGGCGAACTCAGCGGCAATCTTCAAGCACTGGCTGGCGTGTTTTAACGGATATCTCGGAACGGCCGAAAACACACCCACGGGAGAACAGAAAATGCAAGTCCTGCACTCGAGGGTGAGCCCGGAAATTTACACCCGCATCGAGGAAGCGGAAGACTTCGATGCAGCAATAGAGCTGCTAAAAGAACATTATATTCGCCCAGTAAACCAGGTCTACGCCGGACATCTGCTAGCAATGAGGCGACAAAGCCCTGGGGAAATCGCTGGAAGAATTCTACCGTGCACTCCTGGTGTTGTGGAGAAACTGCAGCTGCCCGCAAGTTTCGGCGAGCGACCACACAGAACTCTTGATCCGGGAGGCTTTCGTGGCAGGCATGCTGTCCTCCCAAATCCACCAGCGATTGCTGGAAAAAGACGCTCTAGGCCTCAAGGAGGCACGGGCCCTTGCAGGCTCTCTGGATGTGGCCTCCAGAAACGCCCGCGCTTATGTTCCCAACCGCGCGGCAGCCACCTGGGCAGCGTGGAACCCCTCCGCAGCCGACCCCGAGAGATCCCCCATCCCCCCACAAGCTTGTGCTGCAAGGCAGCCTGGCAACCCCGGGGGGCCCAGCTGCTACTTTTGCGGGCAGGCCAAGCACCCCTGGCAGCGCCTACCGGCCCGCGCATCCTCCTGCAAGGGATGCGGTAATAAGGGCCACTTCGTGGTGGAATGCCAGGCCCGTGTGGTCGCCGCGGTCTCCGGCGGCGAATGCGGACTGCCACCACAAACCTCTCCACGGTCCCCGTGCGGCCAGCGGGTGCTGCCATCTTCCTACTCCAGGGCCACGTGCGGCCCCTGGGCACCGCCATCTTGTCCCGCGGACGCCACATGCGAGAGACAATTTTGTGCACACCCAGCCATGTGCGACTAATGGGCGCCGCCATCTTGGATGGACTCCCAGGACCCCAGCTCGGCTGACCACACACTGCCCGAAGAGAACACTCAACTGCTAAGATTAGCCTCGTTGACCCTGGATCAGTCCCGGCCTCGGGTACTCTCGACTTCTACAACTGTACTAATCAACGGGCACGAGAAGTCCTGCTTAATCGACTCTGGGAGCACGGAGAGCTTCATACACCCCGACACGGTAAGGCGCTGTTCTCTCCTCGGTCCACCTCATTAATCAAAAAAATCTCTCTGGCCTCCGGCTCCCACTCAGTAGAGATAAAGGGGTTCTGTTTAGCAAGCCTCACAGTCCAGGGAAGGGAATTTAAAAATTACCGGCTCTACGTCCTTCCCCACCTTTGTGCGGCCACACTCCTAGGTTTAGACTTCTAGTGTAATCTCCAAAGTCTAACTTTCAAATTCGGCGACCCTCAAGGTCGATCCGCCTTCCCTGTTTGCGAACCTCACCCCGGATTGCAAAGCCGTCGCCACCAGGAGCAGACGGTACAGTGCCCAGGATCGGATCATTATCAGGTCAGAGGTCCAAAGGCTACTGAGGAAAGGAGTCATTGAAGCTAGCAACAGTCCCTGGAGAGCTCAAGTAGTGGTGGTAAAGACCGGGGAGAAGCATAGGATGGTCATCGACTACAGTCAGACCATCAACAGATTTACTCAGCTGGACGCGTACCCTCTCCCCCGCATATCCGACCTGGTGAACAGGATCGCGCTTACAAGGTCTTCTCCACGGTGGAGCTTAAGTCTGCCTACCACCAGCTCCCCATCCGCACAAGTGAACGCAAATACAGTGCCTTCGAGGCAGACGGGCGGCTCTATCACTTCTTAAGGGTTCCCTTCGGTGTCACCAACGGGGTCTGGGTCTTCCAGCGCGAGATGGACCGAATGGTTGACCGGTACGGTTTACGGGCAACATTCCCGTACCTCGATAATGTCACCATCTGCGGCCACGACCAGCAGGACCACGACACCAACATATGAAAATTCCTCCAGACCTTACATACAAGCATAAATACGTGTTTAACACCGACCGCCTAGCCATCCTCGGCTACGTAGTGCGAAATGGAGTTATAGGCCCCGACCCTGAACGCATGCGAGTTATGGAGTTCCCCCTCCCTCACTGCTCCAAGGCCCTGAAGCGCTGCCTAGGGTTTTTCTCTTACTATGCCCAGTGGGTCCCCAACTATGCAGACAAGGCCCGTCCCCTGATCCAATCCACAGTTTTTCCCCTGTCGATAGAGGCCCGCCAGGCCTTCAGCCGCATCAAAGCAGACAATGCAAAGGCCCACGATGCACGCCATCGACGAGTCCCTCCCCTTCCAGGTCGAGAGCGACGCATTTGATGTAGCTCTGGTGGCCACCCTCAACCAAGTGGGCAGACCAGTGGCCTTCTTCTCACGACCCTCCATGCTTCCGAAATGAAATTAAATGAAAATCGCTAATTGTCACAAGTAGGCTTCAATGAAGTAACTGTGAAAAGCTCCTAGTCGCCACATTCCGGCGCCTGTTCGGGCAGGCTGGTACAGGAATTGAACCGTGCTGCTAGCCTGCCTTGGTCTGCTTTAAAAGCCAGCGATTCAGTCCAGTGAGCTAAACCAGCCCCTATCCACCACAGTGAGCTAAATCCGCCACTCCTCAGTCAAAAATCCGCCACTCCATGCCATAGTAAAAGCTGTGCGACATTGGAGGCATTACCTGGCCAGCAAGAGATTCACTCTCCTCACTGACCAATGGTCGGTTGCTTTCATGTTCGATAATGCACAGCGGGGCAAGATAAAAACGATAAGATCTTGCGGTGGAGGATCGAACTCTCCACCGACAACTACGAGATCTTGTATCATCCCGGGAAGCTAAATGAGCCTCCCGCGGCACATGTGCCAATGCACAAGTGGACCACCTCTGAGCCCTTCACGAGGACCTCTGCCACCCGGGGGTCACTCGCTTTTTCCACTTTATCAAGACCCGCAACCTGCCCTACTCCATCGAGGAGGTCAGAACAGCCAGCAGGGACTGCCAAATCTGCACGGAGTGCAAACCGCACTTCTACCGGCCAGAGAAAGCGCACCTGATAAAGGCTTCCCGTCCCTTTGAACGCCTCAGCATGGACTTCAAAGGCCCCCTCCCTTCCACCGACCGCAACACGAACCTCCTGACCGTGATTGACGAGTACTCCTGGTTCCCATTCGCCATCCCCAGCTCCGACATGACCGCAAACACTGTCATCAAGGCCCTCCATAGCATCTTTGCACAGTTCAGTGTCATAATATACACCAATATATCATGGTGCAAATGCACACACTGATGGACACACAGCAAGACCAATCAACACACACAACACCGCAGCCAATCACCAGTTAGAGCACACTCACTGTGAAGACAGGGGGCATCAGAGTTCCCGCTCATTCGGGATACAGCCTCCTCCAAGGACAGAGCTTACAGCTTACAGCACAGATCCTCACTATGTGCTGAGTGCACAGACTGGTTCGAACAGGCAGAGGTCTTTAGTTTACAAAGAACAAAGAAATGTACAGCACAGGAACAGGCCCTTCGGCCCTCCAAGCCCGTGCCGACCATTCTGCCCGACTAAACTACAATCTTCTACACATCCTGGGTCCGTATCCTTCTATTCCCATCCTATTCATATATTTGTCAAGATGCCCCTTAAATGTCCCTATCGTCCCTGCTTCCACTACCTCCTCCGGTAGCGAGTTCCAGGCACCCACTACCCTCTGCGTAAAAAACTTGCCTCGTACATCTACTCTAAACCTTGCCCCTCTCACCTTAAACCTATGCCCCCTAGTAATTGACCCCTCTACCCTGGGGAAAAGCCTCTGACTATCCACTCTGTCTATGCCCCTCATAATTTTGTAGACCTCTATCAGGTCGCCCCTCAACCTCCTTCGTTGCAGTGAGAACAAACCGAGTTTATTCAACCGCTCCTCATAGCTAATGCCCTCCATACCAGGCAACATTCTGGTAAATCTCTTCTGCACCCTCTCTAAAGCCTCCACATCCTTCTGGTAGTGTGGCGACCAGAATTGAACACGAGACTCCAAGTGTGGCCTAACTAAGGTTCTATACAGCTGCAACATGACTTGCCAATTCTTATACTCAATGCCCCGGCCAATGAAGGCAAGCATGCCGTATGCCTTCTTGACTACCTTCTCCACCTGTGTTGCCCCTTTCAATGACCTGTAGACCTGTACTCCTAGATCTCTTTGACTTTCAATACTCTTGAGGGCTCTACCATTCACTGTATATTCCCTACCTGCATTAGACCTTCCAAAATGCATTACCTCACATTTGTCCGGATTAAACTCCATCTGCCATCTCTCCGCCCAAGTCTCCAGACAATCTAAATCCTGCTGTATCCTCCGACAGTCCTCATCGCTATCCGCAATTCCACCAACCTTTGTGTCGTCTGCAAACTTACTAATCAGACCAGTTACATTTTCCTCCAAATCATTTATATATTCTACAAAGAGCAACGGTCCCAGCACTGATCCCTGTGGAACACCACTGGTCACAGCCATCCAATTAGAAAAGCATCCCTCCATTGCTACTCTCTGCCTTCTATGACCTAGCCAGTTCTGTATCCACCTTGCCAGCTCACCCCTGATCCCGTGTGACTTCACCTTTTGTACTAGTCTACCATGAGGGACCTTGTCAAAGGCCTTACTGAAGTCCATATAGACAACATCTACTGCCCTACCTGCATCAATCATCTTAGTGACCTCCTCGAAAAACTCTATAAGTTAGTGAGACACGACCTCCCCTTCACAAAACCGTGCTGCCTCTCACTAATACGTCCATTTGCTTCCAAATGGGAGTAGATCCTGTCTCGAAGAATTCTCTCCAGTAATTTCCCTACCACTGAAGTAAGGCTCACCGGCCTGTAGTTCCCGGGATTATCCTTGCTACCCTTCTTAAACAGAGGAACAACATTGGCTATTCTCCAGTCCTCCGGGACATCCCCTGAAGACAGCGAGGATCCAAAGATTTCTGTCAAGGCCTCAGCAATTTCCTCTCCAGCCTCCTTCAGTATTCTGGGGTAGATCCCATCAGGCCCTGGGGACTTATCTACCTTAATATTTTTTAAGACACCCAACACCTCGTCTTTTTGGATCACAATGTGACCCAGGCTATCTACACCCCCTTCTCCAGACTCAACATCCACCAATTCCTTCTCTTTGGTGAATACTGATGCAAAGTATTCATTTAGTACCTCGCCCATTTCCTCTGGCTCCACACATAGATTCCCTTGCCTATCCTTCAGTGGGCCAACCCTTTCCCTGGCTACCCTCTTGCTTTTTATGTACGCGTAAAAAGCCTTGGGATTTTCCTTAACCCTATTTGCTAATGACTTTTCGTGACCCCTTCTAGCCCTCCTGACTCCTTGCTTAAGTTCCTTCCTACTTTCCTTATATTCCACGCAGGCTTCGTCCGTTCCCAGCCTTTTAGCCCTGACAAATGCCTCCTTTTTCTTTTTGACGAGGCCTACAATATCACTCGTCATCCAAGGTTCCCGAAAATTGCCGTATTTATCCTTCTTCCTCACAGGAACATGCCGGTCCTGTATTCCTTTCAACTGCCACTTGAAAGCCTCCCACATGTCAGATGTTGATTTGCCCTCAAACATCCGCCCCCAATCTATGTTCTTCAGTTCCCGCCTGATATTGTTATAATTAGCCTTCCCCCAATTTAGCACATTCATCCTCGGACCACTCTTATCCTTGTCCACCAGTACTTTAAAACTTACTGAATTGTGGTCACTGTTACCGAAATGCTCCCCTACTGAAACATCTACCACCTGGCCGGGCTCATTCCCCAGTACCAGGTCCAGTACCGCCCCTTCCCTAGTTGGACTGTCTACATATTGTTTTAAGAAGCCCATGTTAATCTAACATCGTGTTAACACCCAGTGAAAGTATGTTCAACAGTTTCTAACTTGATAAAATAGTGTTGCACTATTTTAAGTGTTGGTGGCGTGTATGTGTTCTACGGATCCAGAGCACCCAACACATCATGGTACCAGGAGTTGAGGGATATTAGAACTTCTTAGACCTACCTGCAAGTGATCTGCCTTCCACCAGCATACAGCCATCCTGCAAAATGGACAGCGTCTGCACGCCACCGCTTCTCCGCAACACCGGCAACCTAGGGGCCAACTGGAAGATATTCAAACAACACTTCCAGCTCTACCTTCAAGCCACAGACCGGGAAGATGCTTCGGACACCCTTCCTATCCACGGCCGGGGAACATGCCATCCACATTTTCAATTCTCATACCTTTGCTGATGCAGAAGATAAATCAAAATTCAAGACGGTTCTCTTCAAGTTTGACACTCACTGCAACATAGAGGTGAAAGAAAGTTTTGAGCGCTATGTATTCCAATAGCGTTTGCAGGGTAAGGATGAACCTTTCCAGTCCTTTCTCACCCACCTCCGCATCCTTGCGCAGTCCTGTAAGTATGGGCCCACCTCCGACTCCATGATACGTGACCAGATCGTTTTCGGTGTTCAGTCGGACCCCCTACGCCAGCAGCTCCTCAAGGTGAAGCAGCTCACCCTAGCGACTGCCATCGAGACCTGCGTGTTACACAAACACGCCGCTAGTCGGTATTCCCACATCCAAGCGGCTGAAACGGCGCGGCAAGGTCCCCACGAGGCACAGCGGGTCCAAGCAGAGGGCAGAAGAGCGGAGCTGCTGATTGGCTGTTGCAGGGGCAATTTGCATACATCTGTTGTGCTCACCATAACTTGAAGGTGGTTTGTGGAGGAGCTGTTGTCAAGTGACACTTAAACCCGAAACACTTCTTCAGTGTTTCCCTCCCTACCCCGTCCTCTAACCAAAACAAACAAACAACTGCTGTAAAGATCAAGAGGAAGGCTCGAGTGCAGGTAAAAGTAGAAAGAAGTTGAACCATGAAGTCACAGCCTGCAGGTAAGGGATTGGCTGGTGACTGGTAAGTAGTTTTTATTTTATTTTTCGTGTTATCGTGCGGGGCGGAGAGGTTGCCGAGTCAGTGCTTGCTGAGAAGGGGAGTTAATAACAGGTAAGCTCTTTCTTTCTTTTTCTTTTTTTATCTAGAGGGGATGGCAGGGTTGGTAGTCCAATGTTCCTCCTGCAGAATGTTTGAGGTGAGGGGTGCCGTCAGTGTCCCTGCTGATTTCATCTGTGGGAAGTGCACCCATCTCCAGCTCCTCAGAAACCGTGTTAGGGAACTGGAGCTGGAGCTGGATGAACTTCGGATCATTTTGGAGGCAGAGGTGGTCATCGATAGAATCTTCAGGGATGTAGTTACTCCAAAGAATAAAGATAGATGGGTGACGGTGCGAGGGGCTGGGAGGAAGCAGTCAGTACAGGGATCCCCTGTGGTCGTTCCCCATAGTAACAAGTATACTGCTTTGGATACTGTTGGAGGGGACGACTTACCAGGGGTAAGCCATGGGGTACAGGTCTCTGGCACAGAGTCTGTCCCTGTTGCTCAGAAGGGAAGGCGGGAGAGGAGTAGAGCATTAGTCATTGGAGACTCCATAGTTAGGGGGATAGATAGGCATTCTGTGGGAACGAGAAAGACTCGCGGTTGGTGTGCTGCCTCCCAGGTGCCAGGGTGCGTGATGTCTCGGATCGTGTTTTGGGGATCCTTAAGGGGGAGGGGGAGCAGCCCCAAGTCATGGTCCACAGAGGTACCAATGACATAGGTAGGGCTAGGGATGTAAGGCAGGAATTCAGGGAGCTAGAGTGGAAACTTAGATCTAGGACAAACAGAGTTATTATCTCTGGGTTGTTACACGTACCACGTGATAGCGAGACGAGGAATAGGGAGAGAGAGGTGTTAAACACGTGGCTACAGAGATGGTGCAGGAGGGAGGGTTTCAGATTTCTGGATAATTGGGGCTCATTCTGGGGTCGGTGGGACTTCTACAAACGGCATGGTCTACACCTGGACCAGAGGGTACCAATATCCTGGGGGGGAAATTTGCTAATGCTCTTCGGGAGGATTTAAACTAGTTCAGCCGGGGCTTGGGAACCTGAATTGTAGCTCCAGTATGCAGGAAGTTGAGAGTAGTGAGGTCATGAGTAAGGTTTAAAAGTTGCAGGAGTGTACCGACAGGCAGGAAGGTGGTTTAAAGTGTGTCTTCTTCAATGCCAGGAGCATCCGGAATAAAGTGGGTGAACTTGCGGCATGGGTTGGTACCTGGGACTTCGATGTTGTGGCCATTATGGAGACATGGATAGAGCAGGGACAGGAATGGTTGTTGCAGGTGCCGGGGTTTCGATATTTCAGTAAGCTCAGGGAAGGTGGTAAAAGAGGGGGAGGGGTGGCATTGTTAGTCAAGGACAGTATTACGGTGGCAGAAAGGACGTTTGATGAGAATTCGTCCACTTAGGTAGTATGGGCTGAGGTTAGAAACAGGAAAGGAGAGGTCACCCTGTTTGGGGTTTTCTATAGGCCTCCGAAAAGTTCCAGAGAAAGGATTGCAAAGATGATTCTGGATAGGAGCGAAAGCAACAGGGTAGTTGTTATGGGGGACTTTAACTTTCCAAATATTGACTGGAAACGGTCTATAGTTTGAGTACTTTAGATGGGTCTGTTTTTGTCCAATGTGTGCAGGAGGGTTTCCTAACACAGTATGTAGATAGGCCAATGAGAGGTGAGGCCGTATTGGATTTGCTACTGGGTAATGAACCAGGACAGGTGTTAGATTTGGAGGTAGATGAGCACTTTGGTGATGATGACCACAATTCGATTATGTTTACTTTAGTGATGGAAAAGAATAGGTATATAATGCAGGGCAAGAGTTATATCTGGGGGAAAGGCAATTATGATGCGATGAGGCAAGACTTAGGATGCATCGGATGGAGAGGAAAACTGCAGGGGGTGGGCATAATGGAAATGTGGAGCTTGTTCAAGGAACAGCTACTGCGTGTCCTTGATAAGTATGTACCTGTCAGGCAGGGAGGAAGTGGTCGAGCAAGGGAACCGTGGTTTACTAAAGCTGTCGAAACACTTGTCTAGAGGAAGAAGGAGGCTTATGTAAAGATGAGACATGAAGGTTCAGTTAGGGCGCTTGAGAGTTACAAGTTAGCTAGGAAGGACCTAAAGAGAGCCAGGAGGGGACATGAGAAGTCTTTGGCAGGTAGGATCAAGGATAACCCTCAAGCTTTCTATAGATATGTCAGGAATAAACAAATGACTAGGGTAAGAGTAGGGCCAGTCAAGGACAGTAGTGGGAAGTTGTGCTTGGAGTCCGAGGAGATAGGAGAGGTACTAAATGAATATTTTTTGTCATAGAACATAGAACATAGAAAAATACAGCACAGAACAGGCCCTTCGGCCCACGATGTTGTGCCGAACCTTTGTCCTAGATTAATCATAGATTAACATTGAATTTACAGTGCAGAAGGAGGCCATTCGGCCCTTTGAGTCTGCACCGGCTCTTGGAAAGCGCACCCTACCCAAACTCAACACTTCCACCCAACACCAAGGGCAATTTGGACATTAAGGGCAATTTATCATTTGCCAATTCACCTAACCCGCACATCTTTGGACTGTGGGAGGAAACCGGAGCACCCGGAGGAAACCCACGCAGACACGGGGAGGAGGTGCAGACTCCGCACAGACAGACTCCAAGCCGGAATCGAACCTGGGACCCTGGAGCTGTGAAGCAATTGTGCTATCCACAATGCTACCGTGCTGCCCTTGAGAACAAATAAATCTACACTATCATTTTACTGTAATCCATATACCTATCCAATAGCTGCTTGAAGGTCCCTAATGTTTCCGACTCAACTACTTCCACAGGCAGTGCATTCCATGCCCCCACTACTCTCTGGGTAAAGAACCTACCTCTGATATCCCTCCTATATCTTCCACCTTTCACCTTAAATTTATGTCCCCTTGTAATGGTTTGTTCCACCCGGGAAAAAGTCTCTGACTGTCTACTCCATCTATTCCCCTGATCATCTTATAAACCTCTATCAAGTCGCTCCTCATCTTTCTCCGTTCTAATGAGAAAAGGCCGAGCACCCTCAACCTTTCCTTGTAAGATCTACTCTCCATTCCAGGCAACATCCTGGTAAATCTTCTTTGCACCTGTTCCAAAGCTTCCACATCCTTCCTAAAATGAGGCGACCAGAACTGTACACAGTACTCCAAATGTGGCCTTACCAAAGTTTTATACAGCTGCATCATCACCTCACGGCTCTTAAATTCAATCCCTCTGTTAATGAACGCGAGCACACCATAGGCCTTCTTCACAGCTCTATCCACTTGAGTGGCAACTTTCAAAGATGTATGAACATAGACCCCAAGATCTCTCTGCTCCTCCACATTGCCAAGAACTCTACCGTTAACCCTGTATTCCGCATTCATATTTGTCCTTCCAAAATGGACAACCTCACACTTTTCAGGGTTAAACTCCATCTGCCACTTCTCAGCCCAGCTCTGCATCCTATCTATGTCTCTTTGCAGCCGACAACAGCCCTCCTTACTACCCACAACTCCACCAATCTTCGTATCGTCTGCAAATTTAGTGACCCACCCTTCAACTCCCTCATCCAAGTCATTAATGAAAATCACAAACAGCAGAGGACCCAGAACTGATCCCTGTGGTACGCCACTGGTAACTGGGATCCAGGCTGAATATTTGCCATCCACCACCACTCTCTGACTTCTATCGGTTAGCCAGTTCGTTATCCAACTGGCCAAATTTCCCACTATCCCATGCCTCCTTACTTTCTGCATAAGCCTACCATGGGGAACCTTATCAAATGCCTTACTAAAATCCATGTACACTACATCCACTGCTTTACCTTCATCCACATGCTTGGTCACCTCCTCAAAGAATTCAATAAGATTTGTAAGGCAAGACCTACCCCTCACAAATCCGTGCTGACTATCCCTAATCAAGCAGTGTGTTTCCAGATGCTCAGAAATCCTATCCTTCAGTACCCTTTCCATTACTTTGCCTACCACCGAAGTAAGACTAACTGGCCTGTAATTCCCAGGGTTATCCCTAGTCCCTTTTTTGAACAGGGGCACGACATTCGCCACTCTCCAATCCCCTGGTACCACCCCTGTTGACAGTGAGGACGAAAAGATCATTGCCAACGGCTCTGCAATTTCATCTCTTGCTTCCCATAGAATCCTTAGATATATCCCGTCAGGCCCGGGGGACTTGTCTATCCTCAAGTTTTTCAAAATGCCCAACACATCTTCCTTCCTAACAAGTATTTCCTCGAGCTTACCAATCTGTTTCACACTGTCCTCTCCAACAATATCGCCCCTCTCATTTGTGAATACAGAAGAAAAGTACTCGTTCAAGACCTCTCCTATCTCTTCAGACTCAATACACAATCTCCCGCGACTGTCCTTGATTGGACCTACCCTCGCTCTAGTCATTCTCATATTTCTCACATATGTGCAAAAGGCCTTGGGGTTTTCCTTGATCCTACCCGCCAAAGATTGTTCATGCCCTCTCTTAGCTCTCCTAATCCCTTTCTTCAGTTCCCTCCTGGCTATCTTGTATCCCTCCAATGCCCTGTCTGAACCTTGTTTCCTCAGCCTTACATAAGTCACCTTTTTCCTCTTAACAAGACATTCAACCTCTCTTGTCAACCATGGTTCCCTCACTCGACCATCTCTTCCCTGCCTGACAGGGACATGCACATCAAGGACACGTAGCACCTGTTCCTTGAACAAGTTCCACATTTCACTTGTGTCCTTCACTGCCAGCCTTTGTTCCCAACTTATGCACTTCAATTCTTGTCTGACAACATCGTATTTACCCTTCCCCCAATTGTAAACCTTGCCCTGTTGCACGTACCTATCCCTCTCCATTACTAAAGTGAAAGTCACAGAATTGTGGTCACTCTCTCCAAAATGCTCCCCCACTAACAAATCTATCACTTGCCCTGGCTCATTACCCAGTACTAAATCCAATATTGCCCCTCCTCTGGTCGGACAATCTACATACTGTGTTAGAAAAGCTTCCTAGACACACTGCACAAACACCACCCCATCCAAACTATTTGATCTGAAGAGTTTCCACTCAATATTTGGGAAGTTAAAGTCGCCCATGACTACTACCCTATGACTTCTGCACCTTTCCAAAATCTGTTTCCCAATCTGTTCCTCCACATCTCTGCTACTATTGGGGGGCCTATAGAAAACTCCTAACAAGGTGACTGCTCCTTTCCTATTTCTGACTTCAACCCATACTACCTCAATAGGGTGATACTCCTCGAACTGCCTTTCTGCAGCTGTTATACTATCTCTAATTAATAATGCCACCCCCCACCTCTTTTACCACCCTCCCCAATCTTATTGAAACATCTATAACCAGGGACCTCCAACAACCATTTCTGCCACTCTTCTATCCAAGTTTCCGTGATGGCCACCACATCGTAGTCCCAAGTACCGATCCATGCCTTAAGTTCACCCACCTTATTCCTGATGCTTCTTGCGTTGAAGTATACACACTTCAACCCATCTCCGTGCCTGCAAGTACTCTCCTTTGTCAGTGTTCCCTTCCCCACTGCCTCATTACACGCTTTGGCGTCCTGAATATCGGCTACCTTAGTTGCTGGACTACAAATCCGGTTCCCATTCCCCTGCCAAATTAGTTTAAAACCTCCCGAAGAGTACTAGAAAACCTCCCTCCCAGAATATTGGTGCCCCTCTGGTTCAGATGCAACCCGTCCTGCTTGTACAGGTCCCACCTTCCCCAGAATGCGCTCCAATTATCTAAATACCTGAAGTCCTCCCTCCTACACCATTCCTGCAGCCACGTGTTCAACTGCACTCTCTCCCTATTCCTAGCCTCGCTATCACGTGGCACCGGCAACAAACCAGAGATGACAACTCTGTCTGTCCTGACTTTTAACTTCCAGCCTAACTCCCTAAACTTGTTTATTACCTCCACACCCCTTTTCCTACCTATGTCGTTGGTACCAATGTGCACCACGACTTCTGGCTGCTCCCCCTCCCCCTTAAGGATACTGAAGACACGATCCGAGACATCCCTGGCCCTGGCACCCGGGAGGCAACATACCTTCCGGGAGTCTCGCTCGCGACCACAGAATCTCCTATCTATTCCCCTAACCATTGAATCTCCTACAACTATTGCTTTTCTATTCTCCCCCCTTCCCTTCTGAGCCCCAGAGCCAGACTCAGTGCCAGAGACCTGGCCGCTAGGGCCTTCCCCCGGTAGGTCATCCCCCCCCAACAGCATCCAAAACGGTATACTTGTTTTGAAGGGGAACGGCCACGAGGGATCCCTGCACTTTCTGCCTGTTTGTTTTTTTCCCCCTGACTGTAACCCAGCGATTCTTGTCCTGTACCTTGGGTGTGGTTACCTCCTTGTAACTCTTCTCAATCACCGCCTCTGCCTCCCGGATGATCCGAAGTTCATCCAGCTTCAGCTCCAGTTCCCTAACACGGTCTTTGAGGAGCTGAAGTTGGGTGCACTTCCCGCAGGTATAGTCAGTGGGGACACCGGTGGTATCCCTCACCACCCACATCCTACAGGAGGAGCATGTAACTGGCCTAGCCTCCATCCCCTCTTACCTGACAGAATATAGCTGCCCTGTGGACTAACTAGATCTCCGCCCTCCGACCCTGCTCCCAGTCAGCTACACTTTCTGTAAACTCCTGGCTCTCTTTGCACTCTTTGCGGAAATGTCGGAAACAAAATGAAAGGAGCACCTTACTCCCTCCTCACCTAACTCCCTCGGTCACCAAACTCTCACTCTAGCACTCAAATGCACCAAATTCAGCACTCCCTCAGTCACCAAACTCTCACTCTAGCACTCAAATGCACCAAATTCAGTACTCAGTGCAAACAAAGTCTGCACTGTAGGGGATCACTTTTATACTGTGAATCTAGCCTCTGAAAACTGGCCTAATCCAATTAACTAATTAACAAGCTCCAGCTGCAAGTGCCTGTTTAAAGCTTATTGAAAATTCACCTTCTTCTAAACCAAACAGCAACTTTTAAGCTAATTAACGAAATGAAAGAAAGGCTAAACTTTAGATAAAAATGAAGCCTTATACTCCCTCGGTCACCAAACTCTCACTCTAGCACTCAAATGCACCAAATTCAGCACTCAGTGCTGTCAGTATTCACACAGGAAAAAGACAATGTTGTCGAGGAGAATACTGCGATTCAGGCAACTAGACTAGAAGGGCTTGAGGTTCATAAGGAGGTATTAGCAATTCTGGAAAGTGTGAAAATAGATAAGTCCCCTGGGCCGGGTGGGATTTATCCTAGGATTCTCTGGGGAGCTAGGGAGGAGATTGCTGAGCCTTTGGCTTTGATCTTTAAGTCATCTTTGTCTACAGGAATAGTGCCAGAAGACTGGATGATAGCAAATTGTTCCCTTGTTCAAGAAGGGGAGTAGAGACAACCCAGGAAACTATAGACCAGTGAGCCTTACTTCTGTTGTGGGCAAAATCTTGGAAAGGTTTATAAGAGATAGGATGTATAATCATCTGGAAAGGAATAATTTGATTAGAGATAGTCAACACGGTTTTGTGAAGGGTAGGTCATGCCTCACAAACCTGATTGAATTCTTTGAGAAGGTGACCAAGCAGGTAGAAGAGGCTAAAGCAGTTGATGTGGTGTATATGGATTTCAGTAAAGCGTTTCATAAGGTTCCCCACGGTAGGCTACTACAGAAAATACAGAAAATTTGGATCAGAAATTGGCTAGCTGGAAGAAGACAAAGGGTGGTGGTTGATGGGAAATGTTCAGACTGTAGTCCAGTTACTAGTGGTGTATCACAAGGATCTGTTTTGGGGCCACTGCTGTTTGTCATTTTTATAAATGACCTGGAGGAGGGCGTAGAAGGATGGGTGAGTACATTTGCAGATGACACTAAAGTCGGTGGAGTTGTGGACAGTGCGGAAGGATGTTACAAGTTACAGAGGGACAAAGATAAGCTGCAGCGCTGGGCTGAGAGGTGGCAAATGGAGTTCATTGCAGAAAAGTGTGAGGTAATTCATTTTGGAAGGACTAACAGGAAGACAGAGTACTGGGCTAATGATAAGATTCTTGGCAGTTTGGATGAGCAGAGAGATCTCGGTGTCCATGTACATAGATCCCTGAAAGTTGCCACCCAGGTTGAGAGGGTTGTTAAGAAGGCGTACGGTGTGTTAGCTTTTATTGGTAGAGTGATTGAGTTTCGGAGCCATGAGGTCATATAGCAGCTGTACAAAACTCTGGTGTCGCTGCATTTGGAGTATTGCGTGCAATTCTGGTCGCCGCATTATAGGAAGGATGTGGAAGCATTGGAAAGGGTGCAGAGGAGATTTAGAACATAGAACATAGAACAATACAGCGCAGTACAGGCCCTTCGGCCCACGATGTTGCACCGAAACAAAAGCCATCTAACCTACACTATGCCATTATCATCCATATGTTCATCCAATAAACTTTTAAATGCCCTCAATGTTGGCGAGTTCACTACTGTAGCAGGTAGGGCATTCCACGGCCTCACTACTCTTTGCGTAAAGAACCTACCTCTGACCTCTGTCCTATATCTATTACCCCTCAGTTTAAAGTTATGTCCCCTCGTGCCAGCCATATCCACCCGCGGGAGAAGGCTCTCACTGTCCACCCTATCCAACCCCCTGATCATTTTGTATGCCTCTATTAAGTCTCCTCTTAACCTTCTTCTCTCCAACGAAAACAACCTCAAGTCCGTCAGCATTTCCTCATAAGATTTTCCCTCCATACCAGGCAACATCCTGGTAAATCTCCTCTGCACCCGCTCCAAAGCCTCCACGTCCTTCCTATAATGCGGTGACCAGAACTGTACGCAATACTCCAAATGCGGCCGGACCAGAGTTCTGTACAGCTGCAACATGACCTCCCGACTCCGGAACTCAATCCCTCTACCAATAAAGGCCAACACTCCATAGGCCTTCTTCACAACCCTATCAACCTGGGTGGCAACTTTCAGGGATCTATGTACATGGACACCTAGATCCCTCTGCTCAGCCACACTTTCAAGAACTTTACCATTAGCCAAATATTCCGCATTCCTGTTATTCCTTCCAAAGTGAATCACCTCACACTTCTCTACATTAAACTCCATTTGCCACCTCTCAGCCCAGCTCTGCAGCTTATCTATATCCCTCTGTAACCTGCTACATCCTTCCACACTATCGACAACACCACCGACTTTAGTATCGTCTGCAAATTTACTCACCCACCCTTCTGCGCCTTCCTCTAGGTCATTGATAAAAATGACAAACAGCAACGGCCCCAGAACAGATCCTTGTGGTACTCCACTTGTGACTGTACTCCATTCTGAACATTTCCCATCAACCACCACCCTCTGTCTTCTTTCAGCTAGCCAATTTCTGATCCACATCTCTAAATCACCCTCAATCCCCAGCCTCCGTATTTTTTGCAATAGCCTACCGTGGGGAACCTTATCAAACGCTTTGCTGAAATCCATATACACCACATCAACTGCTCTACCCTCGTCTACCTGTTCAGTCACCTTCTCAAAGAACTCAATAAGGTTTGTGAGGCATGACCTACCCTTCACAAAGCCATGCTGACTATCCCTGATCATATTATTCCTATCTAGATGATTATAAATCTTGTCCCTTATAATCCCCTCCAAGACTTTACCCACTACAGACGTGAGGCTCACCGGTCTATAGTTGCCGGGGTTGTCTCTGCTCCCCTTTTTGAACAAAGGGACCACATTTGCTGTCCTCCAGTCCTCTGGCACTATTCCTGTAGCCAATGATGACATAAAAATCAAAGCCAAAGGTCCAGCAATCTCTTCCCTGGCCTCCCATAGAATCCTAGGATAAATCCCATCAGGTCCCGGGGACTTATCTATTTTCAGCCTGTCCAGAATTGCCAACACCTCTTCCCTACGTACCTCAATGCCATCTATTCTATTAGCCTGGGGCTCAGCATTCTCCTCCACAACATTATCTTTTTCCTGAGTGAATACTGACGAAAAATATTCATTTAGTATCTCGCCTATCTCTTCAGACTCCACACACAATTTCCCATCCCTGTCCTTGACTGGTCCTACTCTTTCCCTAGTCATTCGCTTATTCCTGACATACCTATAGAAAGCTTTTGGGTTTTCCTTGATCCTTCCTGCCAAATACTTCTCATATCCCCTCCTTGCTCGTCTTAGCTCTCTCTTTAGATCCTTCCTCGCTACCTTGTAACTCTCCATCGCTCCAACCAAAACTTCACACCTCATCTTCACATAGGCCTTCTTCTTCCTCTTAACAAGAGATTCCACTTCCTTGGTAAACCACGGTTCCCTCGCTCGACGCCTTCCTCCCTGTCTGACCGGTACATACTTATCAAGAACACGCAGTAGCTGATCCTTGAACAAGCCCCACTTATCCAGTGTGCCCAACACTTGCAGCCTACTTCTCCACCTTATCCCCCCCAAGTCACGTCTAATGGCATCATAATTGCCCTTCCCCCAGCTATAACTCTTGCCCTGCGGTGTATACTTATCCCTTTCCATCATTAACGTAAACGTCACCGAATTGTGGTCACTGTCCCCAAAGTGCTCTCCTACCTCCAAATCCAACACCTGGCCTGGTTCATTACCCAAAACCAAATCCAATGTGGCCTCGCCTCTTGTTGGCCTGTCAACATATTGTTTCAGGAAACCCTCCTGCACACACTGTACAAAAAACGACCCATCTATTGTACTCGAACTATATATTTTCCAGTCAATATTTGGAAAGTTAAAGTCTCCCATAATAACTACCCTGTTACTTTTGCTCTTATCCAGGATCATCCTCGCCATCCTTTCCTCTACATCCCTAGAACTATTAGGAGGCCTATAAAAAACTCCCAACAGGGTGACCTCTCCTTTCCTGTTTCTAACTTCAGCCAATACTACCTCGGAAGAAGAGTCCCCATCTAGCATCCTCTCCGCCACCGTAATACTGCTCTTGACTAGCAGCGCCACACCTCCCCCTCTTTTGCCTCCTTCTCTGAGCTTACTAAAACACCTAAACCCCGGAACCTGCAACATCCATTCCTGTCCCTGCTCTATCCATGTCTCCGAAATGGCCACAACATCGAAGTCCCAGGTACCAACCCACGCTGCCAGTTCCCCTACCTTGTTTCGTATACTCCTGGCATTGAAGTAGACACACTTCAAACCACCTACCTGAACGCTGGCCCCCTCCTGCGACGTCAAATCTGTGCTCCTGACCTCTATACTCTCATTCTCCCTTACCCTAAAACTACAATCCAGGTTCCCATGCCCCTGCTGCATTAGTTTAAACCCCCCCAAAGAGCACTAACAAATCTCCCCCCCAGGATATTTGTGCCCCTCAGGTTCAGATGTAGACCATCCTGTCTGTCGAGGTCCCACCTTCCCCAGAAAGAGCCCCAGTTATCCAAAAATCTGAAACCCTCCCGCCTGCACCATCCCTGTAGCCACGTGTTTAAATGCTCTCTCTCCCTATTCCTCATCTCACTATCACGTGGCACAGGCAACAACCCAGAGATAACAACTCTGTTTGTTCTAGTTCTGAGCTTCCATCCTAGCTCCCTGAAAGCCTGCCTGACATCCTTGTCCCCTTTCCTACCTATGTCGTTGGTGCCAATGTGGACCACGACTTGGGGCTGCTCCCCCTCCCCCTAAGGACCCGGAAAACACGATCCGAGACATCACGTACCCTTGCACCTGGGAGGCAACATACCAAACGTGAGTCTCTCACGCTCCCACAAAATCTCCTATCTGTGCCCCTGACTATAGAGTCCCCAATTACTAATGCTCTGCTCCTCTCCCCCCTTCCCTTCTGAGCAACAGGGACAGACTCCGTGCCAGAGGCCCGTACCCCATGGCTTACCCCTGGTAAGTCCCCCCCCCCACAAGTATCCAAAGCGGTATACTTGTTTCTCAGGGGAACGACCGCAGGGGATCCCTGCACTGACTGTTTTTTCCCAGTCCCTCTTACAGTTACCCACCTATCTCCAATCTTTGGTGTAACTAATTCCCTGAAGCTGCTATCTATGACCCCTTCTGCCTCCCGAATGATCCGAAGTTCTTCCAACTCCAGCTCCAGTTCCCTAACTCGGTCTTGGAGGAGCTGGAGATGGCAGCACTTCCTGCAGGTAAAATCAGCAGGGACACTAACTGCATCCCTCACCTCAAACATCCTGCAGGAGGAACATTGCACTCCCTTCCCTGCCATTCCTCTAACTTTCTACCAAGATCTGGCTAACAACTAAATTAAATTTTTATAAAAAATAATAATAATATAATAAAAATATGGTACTTACCTCAGACCAATGGGTTTTATTATTAGGTTAGAGGAGGAGGGCGGGTGGGAGACACTACACGTGTAGTGTCTCGGGTTTCCTCTCCACCAGAATTTATTGGTGAGGGTCTTCCCAGACGTCCGCGGGTCGACTTCCTGTTCCCGCCTAAAAAACTAATTTAAACAAAAAAAAGAAAAATTCTCAGCTCCTGCTGAAATTGACTAACCAGCCAGCTCCACTCGCGCCAAAATCGACTGGCCTGCCCCTGCAAAGAGAAGTGCTTTTAAAGGTTGACTTACCTCCCAGCAACCTCCTTCCGCAATGCTCCCGCTGAAACTGACTCACCAGCTGCTCTCACGCCGCCGAAATAGACTGGCCTGCCCCTGCAAAGAGAAGTGCTTTTAAAGGTTGACTTACCTCCCAGCAACCTCCTTCCGCAATGCTCCCGCTGAAATTGACTAACCACTCACCAGCTGTTCTCCCGCCGAAATCGACTGGCCTGCCCCTGCAAAGAGAAGTGCTTTTAAAGGTTGACTTACCTCCCAGCAACCTCCTTCCGCAATGCTCCCGCTGAAACTGACTCACCACTCACCAGCTGTTCTCCCGCCGAAATCGACTGGCCTGCCCCTGCAAAGAGAAGTGCTTTTAAAGGTTGACTTACCTCCCAGCAACCTCCTTCCGTAATGCTCCCGCTGAAACTGACTCACCAGCTGCTCTCACGCCGCCGAAATAGACTGGCCTGCCCCTGCAAAGAGAAGTGCTTTTAAAGGTTGACTTACCTCCCAGCAACCTCCTTCCGCAATGCTCCCGCTGAAATTGACTAACCACTCACCAGCTGCTCTCACGCCGCCGAAATCGACTGGCCTGCCCCTGCAAAGAGAAGTGCTTTTAAAGGTTGACTTACCTCCCAGCAACCTCCTTCCGCAATGCTCCCGCTGAAATTGACTAACCACTCACCAGCTGTTCTCCCGCCGAAATCGACTGGCCTGCCCCTGCAAAGAGAAGTGCTTTTAAAGGTTGACTTACCTCCCAGCAACCTCCTTCCGCAATGCTCCCGCTGAAACTGACTCACCACTCACCAGCTGTTCTCCCGCCGAAATCGACTGGCCTGCCCCTGCAAAGAGAAGTGCTTTTAAAGGTTGACTTACCTCCCAGCAACCTCCTTCCGCAATGCTCCCGCTGAAACTGACTAACCACTCACCAGCTGCTCTCACGCCGCCGAAATCGACTGGCCTGCCCCTGCAAAGAGAAGTGCTTTTAAAGGTTGACTTACCTCCCAGCAACCTCCTTCCGCAATGCTCCCGCTGAAATTGACTAACCACTCACCAGCTGCTCTCACGCCGCCGAAATCGACTGGCCTGCCCCTGCAAAGAGAAGTGCTTTTAAAGGTTGACTTACCTCCCAGCAACCTCCTTCCGCAATGCTCCCGCTGAAACTGACTCACCACTCACCAGCTGTTCTCCCGCCGAAATCGACTGGCCTGCCCCTGCAAAGAGAAGTGCTTTTAAAGGTTGACTTACCTCCCAGCAACCTCCTTCCGCAATGCTCTCGCTGAAATTGACTAACCAGCTGCTCTCACGCCGCCGAAATCGACTGGCCTGCCCCTGCAAAGAGAAGTGCTTTTAAAGGTTGACTTACCTCCCAGCAACCTCCTTCCGCAATGCTCCCGCTGAAATTGACTAACCAGCTGCTCTCACGCCGCCGAAATCGACTAGATTTACCAGAATGTTGCCTGGTATGGAGGGAAGATCTTATGTGGAAAGGCTGAGGGACTTAAGGCTGTTTTCGTTAGAGAGAAGAAGGTTTAAGAGGTGACTTAATTGAGGCATACAAGATGATCAGAGGATTGGATAGGGTGGACAATGAGAGCCTTTTTCGTCAGATGGTGATGTCTAGCACGAGGGGACATAGCTTTAAATTGAGGGGAGATAGATATAAGACAGATGTCAGAGGTAGGTTCTTTACTCAGAGAGTAGTAAGGGTATGGAATGCCCTGCCTTCAACAGTGGTGGACTCGCCAACACTAAGGGTATTCAAATGGTCATTGGATAGACATATGGACGATAAGGGAATAGTGTAGATGGGCTTTATAGTGGCTTCACAGGTCAGCGCAACATCGAGGGCCGAAGGGCCTGTACTGCGCTGTAATGTTCTATGTTCTGTGTTCTAATCAATCGAGCAAATCCAGGGCCTCAGCCTGGATGAGGGCGGCCATTTCGCACGCTTTTCGGCCACTATGATGCTTTATGCAGATCAGCTCAGCCTGCCAATTTGTATCGCTCCAGCCAGCCTCGCAGGAATGTCCGGGCCATTCAACCCACGGTCACCGAGTCCGATATTGACACCGAGAACCCGAAGGTACCTTTTCGAGTTGGTATCGTTACATAAAACAGGGTGTCCCCGAAGCAAAGAATCCAACCTCTGTCGATTTGCAGCATCGATCCGAACGATGAGTGGTGCCACCCTTACAGTCAACCGGTCCCAAATACGATTCTGCCTGGACACTGGTGCCTCCACCAATCTCATTGCGCGGTCTGATTTCCAACGCCTTTGTGTCAAACCAGCCATCCTCCCATCAGCCTGCCAGCTATTAGATTATAATGGCAATGCCATTGCTGGCAGCGGCTCGTGTCAACTTGAAGTGACGCACAGGTCACGCAAAGCCATCCTTCCCTTTGAAATCGTGGGCTCCTCGAAAGCCTCCCTGCTTGGCGCGCAGGCATGCAAGCTGTTGAACCTAGTTCAGAGAGTTCACTAGAGCTCTCTCTCCTGCTGACGCGTCTGCCTTTCAGGACACCGACTTCAGGGCGCAGCTCGACGCCATTATCAACCAGCACCACGATGTCTTCAAGGGCATGGGCACGCTCCTGTACACCTACAAGATTTTATTAAAACCGAATGCCACGCCTGTGGTGCACGCACCTCGCAGGGTCCTTAAGGACCGCCTCAAGCAGCAGCTGCAGGACCTCCAGACCCAAGGAGTGATTTCCAAAGTCACGGAACCGACTGACTGGGTCACTTCCATGGTATGTGTATAAAAGCCTTCCAGCGAATTGAGAATTTGCATTGATCCCAAGGATCTAAATCGCAATCTCATGAGGGAGCATTATCCAATTCCTAAGCGCGAAGAGCTCACATGTGAGCTGGCTCGCGCCAAGTTCTTCATCAAACTCGACGCCACAAAGGATTCTGGCAAATCCAGCAGGAAACTGCGCACATTTAACACCCCCTTTGGAAGATATTGTTACAACAGGATGCCGTTCGGGATCTGGGGCGGGATTCTCCCCTACCCGGTGGGCAGGGAGTTCCGGCGTAATGGAGTGGCGGGAACCACTCCGGAGTCGGGCCGCCCCAAAGGTGCGGGAGTCTCCGCACCTTTAGGGGCCAAGCCCTCACCTTGAGGGGCTAGGCCCGCGCCGGAGTGGTTTCCGCTCCGCCGGCTGGCGGGAAACACCTTTGGCGCCACGCCAGCCGGCGCCGAAAGGTCTTCACCGGGCGACGCATACGCGTCGTGAAGACCATGGTGAAGGCGGAAGAAAAAGAGTGCCCCCATGGCACAGGCCCGCCCACGGATCGGTGGGCCCCGATCGTGGGCCAGGCCACCGTGGGGGCACCCCCCGGGGCCAGATCGGGGCCAGATCGCCCCCAGGACCCCGGAGCCTGCTCGCCACCGCCTTGCGCCGCCGTTTAAAAGGTGGTTTAATCCACGCCGGCGGGAGAGGGTTGACAGCGGCGGGACTTCGGCCCATCGCGGGCCGGAGAATCGCCGGGGGTGGGTCTGCCGGCCGGCGCAATTCCTGCCCCCGCTCACCGGCTCGGCACGATTCCGCCCCCGCCGAATCTCTGGTGGTGGAGGGTCAGAGAATCGCGTCCCATATCTGCATCAGGAGTGTACCATAGGATTATGGAACAAATGATGGAAGGCATTGAAGGTGTTCGCGTCTATATCGCGATGACATAATCATTTGGTCCACCACCCCGCAGGAGCATGTTAGTCGCCTCCAGCGTGTATTCAGACGTATACATGAACATGGCCTCCGCCTCAACAGGGCCAAATGCTCTTTTGGTCACACGTAACTCAAGTTCTTCGGGGACCACGGGCGAAATTCTCCGTTATCGGTGCAAAGTCCGCCGATCGGCGCAAATCCGACCTGCATCACGCCGCCAAAAACGTCGCGAAGTCTCCGGCCCGAAATGGGCTAGCAGCGACGTGACGGGATCCACGCTTGCTCAGGTGGTTCACGCCGTGCAGCGTCATACACGCCGCACGGCATGACGGCTCATAAGGACGCGCTGCTCCCCCCCCCACCCGACCGGAACATCCGACCGGAACACCCGACCGGATAGCCGGCCGCCGCTCAGCCCCGAGGTTCCAGTCACGGGATGTGGAGGCGCTCCTGGACGCAGTGGAGCAGAGGAGGGAGGCCCTGTATCCCGGGCACGGCCGCAGAGTTGCCCCACGCCACAGCCGGCGTCTGTGGAGGGAGGTGGCAGAGGCCGTCACCGCTGTGGCCCTAACACCACGGACAGGCACCCAGTGCCACAAGAAGGTGAACGACTTTGTCAGAGCAGGCAGGGTGAGCCTCCCCCCCCCCTCTGCCCGATATCCATATCCCCCCTCCCCCATATCCCCAAGTGAATCCAGCCCTAACCTTAACCTCTGCAATACACGCGCAACCGATGGCGTGCATTCATATACCTGCCTAACACTGTTGCCTTTTACCCCTGCCACCACCCCCCCCCCCACAGGAGAAGCGCGCACACAACATGTGAGGACTGGAGGAGGCCCCGCTGATAAGAGGCCACTGACCGAACACGAGGAAAGGGCCCTGGAATTGGCTGGCGGACCTGACGACCGGGAGGTTGCTGATGCAGAGGTCGGGGGCGTACTGGCAAGTGAGCCACCGACAGCCCGTCCCCATATCCCCCCTCCCCTATATCCCCCTCCCCCATATTACCTGATCACTGCCTGCGTGTCTAACCATGCATGCTTCATTGTGTATCGCAGGAGCAAACGTCGAGGCACCCATCCCCGCAGATGCAGACGCAGGATGCCCCTCGGAGGCCACGGGAGATGGAGAGACCCGGACCCTCCGGCATGCAACGCCCGCAGGATGACCCTCGCACACCACGGGAGACGGAGAGACCCGGACCCTCCGGCATGCGACGCGCGCAGGATGCCCCTCGCACACCACGGGAGACGGAGAGACCGGGACCCTCCGGCATGCGACGCCTGCAGGATGCCCCTCGCACACCATGGGAGACGGAGAGACCCGGACCCTCCGGCATGCGACGCCCGCAGGATGACCCTCGCACACCACGGGAGACGGAGAGACCGGGACCCTCCGGCATGCGACGCCCGCAGGATGCCCCTCGCACACCACGGGAGACGGAGAGACCGGGACCCTCCGGCATGCGACGCCTGCAGGATGCCCCTCGCACACCATGGGAGACGGAGAGACCCGGACCCTCCGGCATGCGACGCCCGCAGGATGACCCTCGCACACCACGGGAGATGGAGAGACCCGGACCCTCCGGCATGCGAAGCCCGCAGGATGTCCCTTGGAGACCACTGGAGATGGAGAGACCTGGAGCAACAGGGAGACGACGCCCCCGTCTCGTGCGGGACACCACTTCCCAGGACACCACTATCCAGGACACTACTACCCAGGACACCACTACCCAGGAAAACGGAATACCGGACAGTGACACAGATTGGATGGGCGGAGACGAACTGCCACCCCAAAGTGCCATAGACTCAGAGTGGGACGAAGAGCACGACACAACGCCACTGCTGTCACCAACACCCTCCACCGTCGCAGAAATGCTCACCTCGGTTGGGCACTTTAGTGATGAGGCGCCTGGTACACTCACTGGTGCGCACAACACAGCCGTCTCGGTACAGCAGGTGGAGGTAGGAGCAGCAGAGGGGCCGGGCGGTCGGAGGGCAGCCCAGCCCAAGCGAACATCTGCCGCCCAGATGGATCCCGGGTTCCTGGAGTTACCACACCCACCCATAGATCCGATGCAACCACCGAACCGGAGACGAGCGAAGAGGGTGACGGCCAGCTTGCAGCGGCTGTAGTCGTAGGTGGAGGAGTCCACCCGCGTCCAGGAGCTGGGAGTGGTGCCGGTCATACGTGCCATCCAGGCCGACACCGCACGGGTGGTGTCCGCGGTGGAGGCAATGGATGCGACGGTATCAGACATGGGGAACAGTTTGCGAGGCCTGGGGCTTTCCGTGCAGGCGGCGTCTGTGGCCCAGGACATGGCTGCCCTCTCACAGGAGGCCATGAGCCAGTGCCAGCGCCAGATGGCAGAGGCGCTCAACGCCATGGCCCAGTCTCTGCAGGCCATGGCCCAGTCTCAGCAGGCCATAGCCCAGTCTCAGCAGGCCATAGCCCAGTCTCTGCAGGCCATCGCTGAGGGCATCGGCGCCATTGGCCATGTGCAAGCCGGCGTCGCACAGTCACAGACAGGGTTTGCCAATCCCCTGAGCTCCATGGCTGCAAACCTGCAGACCCCTGTCGACACCAGCACGGGCCTCCAGGACTGGCAGCGCCAGATGCCGGGGGGGTTGTCGGATGGCCAGTCCGTTCTCATCCCCCACCCATGTAGAGGCCTGGGGGCCATCGGGCACCCCGAGGGAGGAGGTGGTGCTGTGGTCTGTCCCGGGTCCCCCTGTAGGGGAGGTCCCAGAACACCGCGACACCTCGGACTCCCCCCCCCTTCCGTCCCAGGTGCATTGGGTGGGCAACAGGCAGGACAGGCTGGCAGCTCGCCATCCCAGTCGCCCGGGCCGCAGCCTGGCCCATCTAGGCCAGGACGCCCCAGGAAACGGCCACCAAAGGGATCCCGTGTCAGAGGGCAGGTATCACAGGCGTCCACCTCCAGTTCTGCTGTACCGTCTGGGGAACCACGTAGACGTAGTCATAGGGTCCGTAAGGCCAAACAATTGGACACTGAGTAAGTTGGCACGGGTGCAGGGCACAGATGAGTTTTAAGGGCTAGGGCACGTGCATGAACTCCGTTCGTTATTAAAGTCAATGTTACACCTACAGAAGTTGCCTTTGTGCTCTGTCCAAAGCGTGCGGGGGTGTCATGTACGTTGAGCGCAAGTATATGTGTGAGGGGTGGTCTTACCTCAGCCCCAGGTGAGTCTGCCCCCTTCCCCCTGGGCCGCCATCAACATCCCCCCGGGCAGAGGACGGGACCGTGCGCTGCAGTGTCACAGCCGCATGCAGGGATGGTCCGGGTGGATGGTGGTACTGTGGCCATGCGTCAGACATAGTCATAGAATCATAGAAGTTTACAGCATGGAAACATGCCCTTCGGCCCAACCAGTCCATGCCGCCCAGTTTTTACCATTAAGCTAGTCCCAGTCGCCCGCACTTGGCCCATAACCCTCTATACCCATCTTACCCATGTAACTATCTAAATGCTTTTTAAAAGACACAATTGTACCCGCCTCTACTACTACCTCTGGCAGCACATTCCAGACACTCACTACCCTCTGAGTGAAGAAATTGCCCCTCTGGGCCCTTCTGAATCTCTCCCCTCTCACCTTAAACTCATGCCCTCTAGTTTTAGACCTTTGGGAAAAGATGTTGACTATCTACCTTATCTATGCCCCTCATTATTTTATAGACCTCTATAAGATCACCCCTAAGCCTCCTACGCTCCAGGGAAAAAAGTCCGAGTCTATCCAGCCTCTCCTTATAACTCAAACCATCAAGTCCCGGTAACATCCTAGTAAATCTTTTCTGCACTCTTTCTAGTTTAATAATATCCTTTCTATAATAGGGTGACCAGAACTGCACATAGTATTCCAAGTGTGGCATTACCAATGTCTTGTACAACTTCAACAAGACGTCCCAACTCCTGCATTCAATGTTCTGACCAATGAAACCAAGCATGCCGAATGCCTTCTTCACCACCCTGTCCACCTGCAACTCCACCTTCAAGGAGCTATGAACCTGTACTCCTAGATCTCTTTGTTCTATAACTCTCCCCAACGCCATACCATTAACTGAGTAGGTCCTGGCCTGATTCGATCTGCCAAAATGCATCACCTCACATTTATCTAAATTAAACTCCATCTGCCATTCGTCGGCCCACTGGCCTAATTGATCAAGATCCCGTTGCAATCCTAGATAACCTTCTTCACTATCCACTGTACCACCAATCTTGGTGTCATCAGCAAACTTACTAACCATGCCTCCTAAATTCTCATCCAAATCATTAATATAAATCACAAATAACAGTGGACCCAGCACCGATCCCTGAGGCACACCACTGGTCACAGGCCTCCAGTTTGAAAAACAACCCTCTACAACCACCCTCTGTCCTCTGTCGTCCAGCCAATTTTGAATCCAATTGGCAACCTCACCTGGATCCCGTGAGCTTTAACCTTCTGCAATCATTGTGGTGTGCTGCGTCCTGCACAATATAGCCCAGCAGAGGGGCGATGTGCCGCAGGCAGAGGAGGGCGGAGTGGAGGAGCAGCAGGAAGAGGCGCAGTCCTCCCCAGATGAGGGGGATGGGGGCAATGGTCAGGGCAGACGGGCTAGACATGGGCGGGTGGCTGTCCACACACACACAACCCTACACACACCTCTCCCCACACATTCAGACTGCGGCCACGCCATCGCCTGCCCAGCGGCCAACCCCCCAGGCCGTCACCCACCTCCACGCTGGTCGGCGTAAACCTTGAGCACAGGTTGACGCCGACTAAAAGGAGGTTTGATTTACGCCGACGTGACCCGTCACCACGTCGACGGGACTTCGGCCCATCCGGACGGGAGAATATCGGCAGGCCCAAAATCGGCTACCTTGCGCCCACCCGTGCCATTCTCCGACGTCTGCGGCGCCATTAACGCCCCGCCGACTTTTCTCCCTTCGGAGACTTCGGCGGGCGGCTGGGGCGGAATTCACGGCGGCCAACGGCCATTCTCCGACCCGCTGGGGGGTCGGAGAATGACGCCCCACATCTCCCAATTGGGTGTGCAGCCGGATGCGGACAAGGTAGCTGCCATCACAGCTATGAAAACACTAGAGGACAAGAAGGCGGTATCCGATTTCTGGACATGGTCAATTTTTTAGGGAAGTTTATCTCTAACCTCGCCTCTCATACCACGGCTCTCAGGAACCTGGGGCGAGACTCTCCGACCCCCCGCCGGGTCAGAGAATCGCCGGGGGCTGGCGTGAATCCCGCCCTGCCGGTTGGCGAAGTCTCCGGCACCAGATATTCGGCGGGGGTGGGAATCGCGGCGCGCCGGTTGGCGGGCCACCCCCCGCGATTCTCCGGCCCGGATGGGCCGAAGTCCCGCCGCTAAAATGCCTGTCCCGCCGGCGTAAATTAAACCACCTACCTTACCGGCAGGACAAGGCGGCACGGGCGGGCTCCAGGGTCCTGGGGGGGGCGCGGGGTGATCTGGCCCCGGGAGGTGCCCCCACGGTGGCCTGGCCCGCGATCGGGGCCCACCAATCCGCGGGCGGGCCTGTGCCGTGGGGGCACTCTTTTCCTTCCGCCTCCGCCACGGTCTCCACCATGGCGGAGGCAGAAGAGACTCCCTCCACTGCGCATGCGTGGGAAGCTGTCAGCGGCCGCTGACGCTCCCGCGCATGCGCCGCCCGGAGATGTCATTTCCGCACCAGCTGGCGGGGCACTAAAGGCCTTTTCCGCCAGCTGGCGGGGAAGAAATTCGTCCGGCGCCGACCTAGCCCCTCAATGTTGGGGCTCGGCCCCCAAAGATGCGGAGCATTCCGCACCTTTGGGGTGGCGCGATGTCCGCCGACTGGCGCCCAAAACGGCGCAAATCAGTCGGGCATCGCGTTTCCGGAGAATTTCGCCCCTGGTCAGGAAGACGACAGACTTCCAATGGCTCCCTGCCCACGAGAGCGAATGGAGAGAACTCAAAACAAAACTGACCACAGCCCCAGTCTTAGCTTTCTTTGATCCAGCAAAGGAGACCAAAATTTTGACCGATGCCAGTCAGTCCGGTATTGGGGCAGTGCTCCTTCAACGTGATGAGGCCTCATCATGGGCCCCTGTTGCATATGCGTCACATGCGATGACCCCCACGGAGCAGCGCTACGCGCAGGTAGGAAAGCAGTGCCTGGGCCTTCTGACCAGTCTGGTTAAGTTTCACGATTATGTCTACAGACTTCCTCAATTCACCGTCGAGACCGACCATTGCCCGCTGGTCAATATAATACAGAAAGACTTGAACGATATGACGCCTCGCCTCCAGCGTAGTCTTCTCAAGCTCCGGCTCTCAAGCTCCGGCGATATGAGTTCCAGCTGGTATACACCCCAGGCAAAGACCTCATCATTGTGGACACTCTCTCCAGGGCAGTCAACACTCCATGTGACCCAGCGGGATTTGTCTGCCAGGTTGACGCCCATGTGGTATTCGCGGCCTCCAATCTACCAGCCACGGATGAATGCCTCGTCCAAATTTGCCGCGAGACGGCGGCTGACCCCTTGCTGCAGCGTGTCATGCGCCACCTAACCGACGGGTGGCTCAAGGGCCAATGTCCTCAGTTCTATAATGTCAGAGATGATCTGGCGATAGTAGACGGGGTTCTTCTAAAACTGGACCGCATTGTCATCCCGCATAGCATGTGCCAACCTGTCCTGGAACAACTACACGAGGGCCAACTTGGCGTGGGAAATTGCCGCCGACGGGCCCGAGAGGCAGTGTACTGGCCCTGCGTTAATGAGGACATAGCCAACACAGTGCTCAACTGCCCCACTTGTCAGCGCTTCCAGCCGGCCCAACCACGTGAGACTCTGCAGCCCCATGAGTTGGTCACGTCACCATGGGCCAAGGTGGGCACGACCTGTTCCACATGCTGGGTAGAGACTATGTCCTGTTCGTGGACTACTTTTCGAATTATCCGGAGGTGATATGGTTGCACGATATCACCTCGTCTGCAGTCATTCGTGCATGTAAAGAAACCTTTGCTCGACACGTCATCTCGCTCACGGTTATGTCGGACAATGGCCCCTGCTTCGCCAGCCAGGAATGGTCCAACTTTGCCAGGCGGTGCAATTTTGCCCATGTGACATCCAGTCCCCTGTACCCCCAATCCAACAGCAAAGCGGAGAATGGAGTACATATAGTCAAATGGCTCCAATGCAAGGCTGCTGATGCTGGGTCCGATTTCTACCTTGCCTTGCTGGCCTATCGCTCCGCCCCGCTGTCCACCGGCCTGTCGCCAGCCCAGTTACTCATGGGTCGTACCCTGAGGACGACGGTGCCGTCCATCCATGTCCCAGACCTCGACCACGTTCCGGTCCTTCGCCAGATGCAGATGTCTCGAACACAGCACAAGGCGGCTCATGACTCCCGTGCAGCTGATCTCCCTGCTCTGGCTCCAGATGACAACGTCCGCGTCCATCTTCCAGATGGTGGCTGCTCTGCAACTGCTGTTTACCTTCGGCAGGTGGCCCTCCACTCATTCCTGGTTGGTCTACCGGATGGATCTATTCTGCGCCGCAATCGACGCGCCCTTCGTCTCGTTCCACGCTCACCACGTGATCCTCCACTGTAGCCTCGCCCTCCTGCTGACCCTGCCACGGACTATGCAGAGCTCCCTGTCACTCTGCCTCCCCCTGACTCTGTCACAGTCCAGCCCGCTCCTGAACCGGTGGCTCTTGACCCACCCTTGAGGCGGTCAACCAGAATTCGTCGCCCACCGCAGAGGCTTGATTTATGAACTTTGCGGACTTAGAGACTCTCTGAATTGTTTTGTTGCTATGTTTGATCGTTTCCCTGGTTTGTATATAGTGTTGATCTTGTTATTCTTGTTGCATACTGCTTCTCTGCACCTGGCACCTTCCCATGTAAATAGCTTAGTTCTCATGTACGAAGTCCTGTAAATATGTCTTCGCACCCCACACGCAGTTAGGAACATTTTCACCATACATTATTTATTGACACACACATACATTCTTTTATAAAAAAGGGGGATGTCATAATATACACCAGTTTATCATGGTGCAGACACACACACTGATGGACACACAGCAAGACCAATCAACACACACAACACCGCAGCCAATCACCAGTTCGAGCACACTCACTATAAAGACAGGACAGGCATAGGTCTTTAGTTTAATCTAACATCGTGTTAACCCACAACGAAAGTATGTTCAACAGTTTCTAACTTAATAAAATAGTGTTGCACTATTTTAAGTGTTGGTGGCCTGTATGTGTTCCACGGATCCAGAGCACCCAACACATCATTCGGGTTCCCCGCTTACATACATAGTGACAGGGGTCCTCCTTTATGAGCGACGAACTGCGTCAATTCCTGCTCAGCAAGGGCATTGCCTTGAGCAAGACGACCAGTTACAAACCCCGCTGTAATTGACAGGTAGAGAGAGAGAACGGAACGGTCTGGAAGACTGTCCTACTGGCCCTACAGTCCAGGAATCTTCTAGTCGCCCGCTGACAGGAAGTCCTCCCGGATGCCCTCCACTTCATCCGGTCACTGCTGTGTACCACAACCAACCAAACACCTCACTAACGTCTCCTTGTCTTCTCCAGGAAGTCCTCCTCTGGGACCTCGCTCCCGACCTGGCAGGCAGCTCCCGAACCCATCCTGCTCCGAAAACACGTGCGGGCGCACAAGTCGGACCCGTTGGTCGAGAAGGTCCATCTTCTCCACGCTAACCCCCAGTACGCCTATGTGGCGTACCCCGACGGGCGACAAGATACAGTCTCCCTATGAGAACTGGCACCCGCCGGAGCCCCACACAGACCCCAGCCCCCAGTCCCACCCTCCCTCCCACCAGTGCACCTTACAGGAGGATCGGTCCTTCCACCGGGCCCGTCTAGGCCCCCCCACCCACCGACGCACCCCGCAGACGCTCCCTTCCCAGGTCAACCGTTTTCCCCACCAGCGTCTAGGGATGTCGAAGCTGCCACAGGGATCGAGGCCACGCTCCCGGAGTCACAGACGCCTGAGCCTCCACTGGAGTCACCACCGAAGCTTCGACGATCACAGAGGATGACCAGGACTCCCGATCGACTGATTGCTTCATTTTAAAGTGTATACTTAATTATGAATCATAAATTGTAAATAGTAAATGGAATTGTAAATAGTTACAAAACGCTGTACGGAGATATTACGGTACCTCCATAACTATAATTTCTACCACCTTACCATGCTGCAATGTCAGGCCACCACCACCGTTGGACTATTTTTTAACAGGGGGTGAATGTGGTAGTCTCTGTCGAGGTATTACGGTACCTGGTAACGCTGGAACACCATTGGTAGATATTGTGCGTTTCCCATTGGTCAAACTGTATGGTAACTCTGCCCTGCTAGGCGGGGTATAAGAGTCTGTGCCGCCCCAGCAGCCTTCATTCTGTACCTGAGCTGCTGGGGGAAACATCTAGCTTATTAAAGCCTTCAGTTGGACTACAACCTCGCTTTAGTGGTCATTGATCGTGCATCACCATATTAATACTGTGGCTACCAGGGCAAGTTAAAGGGTAGAAACCCTACGGCGAGTAACTCAGCTTCTGACCCCCAAAGCCTGTCCATCATCTAGAAGACACAAGCTAGGAGTGTAAAAGAATGCTCTCCACTTGCCTGGATGAGTGCAGCTTCAACAACACTCGAGAAGCTCAAAACCATCCAGGACAAAGCAGCCCACTTGATTGACTCCCCCTTCCACAAACATTCAAACTCTCCACCACCAATGAACAGTGGTAGCAGTGTGTACCATCTACAAAATACACTGCAGTAACTCGCCAAGGTTCCTTCGACTGCACCATCCAAACACACGACCACTACCATCTAAAACAGCACATACCTGGGAGATCCACCACCCTTGGAACAGATCGCTGTTCCTTCATTGGTACTGGGTCAATATGCTGGATATCCCTCCCTAACAGCTGTACCCGACTGTAACTACACCACAAGGACTGCAATGGTTCTTGAAGTCAACTCACCACCACCTTCTGAAGGGAAACTAAGGATGAGCAATAAATACTGGCCTAACCAGCGATGCCCACTTCCCGTAAATGAATAAAAAATAGCCTCATTCTTTGAAACACACTCTCTCCTGAAGTCTCACTGTTTTAATCTCTCTCCTGAAGTATCTCTGTTTGAATCTCTCTGCCGAACATTAGAATCCTCACCACCTTCGAGAAATGGGCACCGGAGTGGCCATTATAGGGGTGGCCCAGGATAGAGTGGGCACCAATACCAAGGTCAGCACACGCCGCAGAGGTGATAATCCACCTGGCCCCACCCAGATGGACTGTTACACGTGAGTTATTATTGCCATACAGACTGACCTATCCCTCCCACCGACCGTATGTCCAATTTCCCCCGCAGGTCCACCAGCGCCGGCCCATCCGTGGTTATCCCCCACCTTGCCCCCCATGAGAGCCCCTCGGAGGAGACCCCCTCGGATGCCACCATCAACACGGCACAGCTGTCATCCCCACCTCCACCAGCACATAGACACACACCTCGGTGAGCAATGTTAGTGGACAAGCATCTGGGGCACATTCTGGTGAGTACCACACAGTTGCTGATGCACATCATGTGGAGGCAGTAACGTCCAGGCGAGACAGCAGTCCGGAGTTCTGATGGATCCCAGTTCCCAACTGCGTCCCAGTCAGATTCCGAGACTCTGGATCAGTCTGTCCTGGGGCTGATAGAGACGCTGGGATATTCAGAGGGAAATGTCAGCGACACTCCAGTAGGTCCATAGCCAATTGGAGGAGTCCCAGAGGCTACGGGTGCAGGAGATGTTGCCGGCAATGGATGACACCGAGGCCAACATGGTGACGGCCGTAGTGGAGAGACCGGTGCACAATGCCAGCAACTTTGTTAGCAGCGGCATGGCTTAAGTGGTGATTACTGGCTTCTCGCCATGCTATGGAGGGATCCCATAGGGGAGTAGGCCAGTTGCAACACAAACGTTTTGGCACCCGGCGCGGATCTCAATTTTCGACTCTCCCACTATTCAACGGCCTCGTTGCGCTCTCACAAGACCTCAACGAGGCCACTGAATCACGCCCGTGGTTTCTGATCCTCATTAGAAGATCTACGCCAAGATGTTGGTGAGTTAACATCTATCTGTTAGCCAGTGAGCCAATCTGGAGTTACAAATCTCTGCTCTCATTCTAAACATTCATTTTTATTTTTTGATTTTGTTATTTATAGCACATTTGGCCCATTGTGGCTGCCTCGGCTCTCAAAAGGGCGACAAAACTGGCCCCTCTCCGTAGTCCTCTAAATTAATCACTGTAACCAGCTCTCTTTGAAACCTCTTATGGAATCAGCCACCATGACTCTTCCAGGCACCGCATTCCAAACTCTCTCTCATAACTCAACACAATTCATCACTACTTTCCAGTGTCATTCAGAGGTTCATGCAATTCAACTTACCGATGAGTAAGTTTGCATAGGATACTGTTGTGGAGTACTGTTTTTCCAGAAACTTATTGAGGTATGTGGAGATACCAGCCAGCACAGACGAAAAGCTACATTGAGCCAGCACGATAATGATGAACAAAGGATTCAACAGCAACCTAATAATCATTTTGGGGAACACTGTAAGAGCAGAAAATACAAAAATCAAAGATAACACATCGGCAGAAATGCAATATGTAAATTAAATAGACCATCAAATACACAAAACAAAATGGACCCGGGATTGCAGAAAACTCAACATAGAATGTTCAAACCAGAGCACAAGAGTACACCAGCCAGAGCAGGGTGTCCACCAGCCAGAGCAGGATGTCCACTGGCCAGATCAGGGTGTCCACCAGCCAGAGCAGGGTGTCCACCAACCAGAGCAGGATGTCCACTGGCCAGATCAGGGTGTCCACC